>NC_068355.1:179045600-179345600 GCF_020536995.1 Dreissena polymorpha | reverse complement strand
AGACATTTATTTAAATTTTACATACGATCATTTGACTACAGTTTATGCAAGCTCACGATAAAATCATTCATTCGTGACGAGCTTTAGCACGTGGGCTAGGTGTAATTCCATATTTGTGCACGTGGAAATGTTGACACGCGATTTAAATCTATTTGTATTTCAATTTAATTATTTTACAATGGGGGGAATAACGTGGTCAGAATTGATAAAACATGGCCGCCGATGCCTCGCTTAGATTGAAAAGTTGAGTGTTCAAACAGGTACATCTCCCTTATTACTTACTTGTTTTTAATCGGATGACGCCTATCATAGGGTCAGCCGGACGCGGTTTCATCGAGTATCAACCTTTTCCCTCTGGTTGGTCGGAGTGTGGAGATTACTCATGGAACATTTTGCGATTTTCTGAACCGTCAATTGCTGTTGTACACGCACTAACAATAACATCACTGTTTTCACAATAATTAGCACTGTTAAAGTACCAGTTGCGCATGTGGACGCATTGAAACTTACAAAAAACGGATACATTCGATTGCCAATGGCGTTATTTTCAAGGTAAAGTTGAGTTTCGATTGGTTTTTACGATTGCTGTTCAGCACGCACATGGCTGTTATACGCGGACTACTTCTAGAAGTCTAAAACAACGTCGCATTGGCATGTTGTGATACATGTAGCGATACATATCTTATGCAAACGCACTGAAAAAGGTAGACATAAAACCTTATAGCTACAGACACCAACTCAGACAAATTTCAATTCACAAGGTAACTAGTTTACAACAACAATCATCAATAAGCTTTGATCCTATAACTTCATTACAGTGGCAATATAAAGTTTAGGCCAGCGTGACCGCAGGTAATTATTTCTGTAGTACTTTGCTAAAAAAGCTATTACATTATGAATTAGTACTGAAAATAAGCCATATCAGACATAGAATAACGTTAAATACGTGTCAAATATGTTTTGGACACGACATTTATAGGAAAAAAAGCAAGATGGTTTAATATGGACTTGGAAGCTGCCATCGTTGGGAAAATCAAGAGTGGAGTACAATTATATAATCTAGTAAACAAATGGTTAAAAAGTTATATTTGAAATTTCCGTTGTTAAACAAGTCTGTCATACAGTCTGAAGCCATTATCTGATCGAGCTGTTATTGTGGTAACAATCAGAAAATTGTATTGGTTTGACTGTTCATTTATTTGTCAAGATTTGGCATTACAACACTTTAGCCCCCCGCCAGAGGTGTGAATACATACTGAATGAACACAATGGGCTCACTCCGTGTGCATATCCACCCCTCTGGCGGGGGCTAAAGTGGTATTTTGCCCAAGATGTTATTATGTTTAGACTAAACTTCGATAATTGACGATTTCAACAGTGTAAGAATCAGTTTCCAATATTATATCTCAGTTCAGCATGTATAAAACAAATAAAAACTTCAAATTATCTCTTGTTTAACAAAGTTGACTCAGTGAAACAAGTTTTATGATCTTAACATAATAGATATATACCAGTGTTCATCAGAGATCAGGCAAGATGTGCATCAGCAGATAGAGATGAACACCCAAGTTGCAACAGTAACAAGAAAGAGCCTCAGACTAAGTATGTATATATGTATGTATATAACTATTCGTGGACCTTGTTCCATTTATATAAGCTAAACAATCAACTTTAAACTATATAATGACAATGTAATATTCTTTAAATTGAAATTATTTGCTAACAATGAAACGGACATACTGAACCAATAGAATCAGATCAGTGTTTAACAATAACCATAATAAATTAGCTGATGGCTATCAATAATCAAAATCATTCAGAACAATGCTTATCAATTTTGTAAGTAGTTAATAGAGTCAACCAATAAAACAAAAATATGTAAACATATACAGGTCACTGAGCGAGATGCAGATGTACTATGCCAAACAGAACAGCTTGGCAGACAAATACGAAAAGTTCTACGTAAGAATTCAGAGTACAGACTGATATTCTCATTTTAAAAAATCCAAAAATGAGTACGTACAAATGAGGATTTTAACTTAACATTGTTTCAAAATTATAGGCATTGCAATAATATAGTTTGTTCACTTTTTGAATGGTTGTTCCAATGCTGTTAAACCCACATAAACAAACAAGAAACCAAACTATCAGTGTATGACTCCGAGATATACAAGCACAAATATAATGAAAAAAATAAATATTTAATCTGTTAATTTCCTAAGTAAAGTAATTTGCGACAATGGTATCTCTAACTCTTCTCCCATCCGATACAGACTGAAACATATTTCCCTTGGCACCCTCTTCTAAAGGTTCCGGATCCACTGCTGGTTCCCCCACATCAACCACAGATTATGAAGAACAGCACAGGCAATGATGATGCGGCTGACCTTGGCAGGCTGCATTCTAATATGTTATAAACAGAAATTGGAGGAAAAACATTTTAAAAAATGTTACATCAAAAGTCATTGTTGAAAATGTTGTCAAATTTGTCCCCAATGCTTGATGCAGAGTAAATAGTAACAACTCTTTTTTCCCCCGAGTGTAACAATTTACTAATATCTTCTGTATTTCTTATGAGCTCTAACAGATACACAAAAATATATCTAAAAATGTTTTGTTTTAGCTGGCATTCAGTAATGTATCAGTACTTTATAGTAATACTAGAAAGTTGTGTATAATGCTGTTACATTGACTTGTTCAATATGTCAAAATCAGTTACATTTATTCATATTTAGAATATTCAGCATATTTTTCCGTCTATGAGTAAGTTGAATTTAAGAACTGAAGTGTGTCTATGGCATGCACAAATAATGTTAAGTTATTTATAACTTTTTTCCAACTCTTAGACTTGATTTGCCTAGAAATATATGATGATGTCAATTTCGATTAACAATCTTTGTTGATTAAATACATTTTATTTTATAATCTTCAATAAATTTTATCATTAATACTTCAAACAATTTCCTTACATACCTCACCATGAAGGCCCTTTCAATACTGTTTGGTGCCTATATGAGCAGTATTGTACTTATCCTGAGCTTCTGACTCTGTGAAAACAGTTATAAATATGTTGATAGTTTTAATACTGAACTATTTTATTGGAAAAGTGTTAGTACTTAGAGAATCAAGGAAAATCTATTTCATAATTATATGCGTTGGTTATATGCTTAGCATACATGAAAGTTGTTTTGTGTGTTTCGTTTTGTTTTGCAGTTTATGAAGAAAAAAGTCATGTCATTATAATATTTCCATTAAAAGAAACATGACAATTTTTAACCAAAATGTGTGTTTTGCTGGACACATAAGATATGTATCGCCACATGTACCAGAACATGCCAATGCGACGTTGTTTTAAAATTATTCGGCGGAGAAAACAGTATTCCCTGACATGTGCGTGCTCAACAACAGTTGTTCTAGAAGTTGCTTGTGTATAACAGCCATGTGCGTGCTCAACAGCAATCGTCAAAACAAATCAAAACTCAACTTTACCTTGAAAGTAACGCCATTAGCAATCGATGTATCCATTTTTTGCCAGTTTCAATGCGTCCGCATCAACAACTGGTGCCAATACAGTGCTAATTAGTGTGAAAACAGAAATATTATTGCTAGTCCGTGTACAACAGCAATTGGCGGTTCAGGAAATCGCAAAATATTCCATGAGTAATCTCCACACTCAGACCAACCAGAGGGAAACGGTTGATACTCGATGAAACCGCGTCTGACTGGCCATATGATAGGCGTTATCCGATTAAAAACAAGTAGGTAATAAGGCAGATGTACCTGTTTAAACACTCAATTTTCCATCTTATCGAGACATCGGCGGCCATGTTTTCTCAATTCTGCCCACGTGATTCCCCGCATTGTCAATGCGGTGGTATGATAAAAAATCAATATTGGTTCAGGTCTTTTGTCATTTAATACCTTCATTAATGACTGAATCAGGTCGATGCTGGATACGTAAATCGTTGTTTTATGCATCGTGAACAAATCGTGAACATATGTTCATTACTTTCATAAGACACTAATTAGTCTGCGAAACGTTGGTTTGGCTCGATTGGTCATGGAAGGCTCGGGTACTACTTACATGTAACCCGGGTACGGTAAATATACTAAAACGTACCCGGGAATTTTAACGCTAAATCGGTCGTTGCCGGCTATTTTTTTTCATTTTGCTCACATTGATGTCAATTGTCTGTTTAATGGCCTCTAAATTATCGGAACTCGTACTCAAAAAGCATGTTGATGCAGTTTGCTTTTTAAAAGAAAAGTTTGTTTAAGATAAACAATATCATTTTACGGTAATCGGTAGCACGTGTTACGACATCGGAATTTGGGCGGGAATACAACTCGGGTACAGTCTAATATCGACCGGGTACATTTAAGCATATTTACCTTACCCGGGGTAAATGTTAATATACTTAATAGTACCCGGGGTACACGTAGTTAGTACCCGAGTCGACAATTACCAATCGATCGTTAGTTTGTGTTTTGTTCGAAGAATTTCTTAAAAAAGAACGTAGCTTATAAGTGAAATTATTTTCCAATTATTATTTAAAAAATCTACATTTAATTAAAATCGTCACAATCGGCTCAATGCGTTTTTTTTTGCATTTCCCAACGATCGGCACCTCATAAATTTGCCTACCATACAAATGTGTAATTTAATCGGGTGCCAATGTCCTCTCCGACTCATTTGCGAGGTGCCGAATGTCCGGGAATGCAAAAAAAAAACGGGTCACCCACTGGTCATGTTTATTATGCCATTAGTTCAATTAAGCCAGTCTCTGATAAAACGGGCTTTAATGCATGTGCGTAAAGTGCCGTCACAGATTAACCAGTGCAGTCCGCGCTGGCTAATCAGGGACGACACTCTCCGCTCTGATGTTACTTTTAAGTTTAAAGGAAGTCTCTTATTAGCGAAAATCTAGTTTACGTGGTAAGTGTCGTATCTGATACGTCTGTGCGGACTGCATGGCTAGACGGGAACGACACTTAACGCACACCTATTTAGCCCCGATGCATGTGGAATTTTAATGCAACAATTCGGAAGCGATACAATCAATCGTCACGCTCGCAATTTAAACACGGGAAGTCAAGTAGTGAGATAACAACATCACGCTTACATTTTAAGGTCAAAATATGTTTTTGGCGGGAAATTATATCAGACAGATGCTTTAATCTACATGAGTAAATCCACGCAATTGATATGGTAAGAGTATAATTATCAAACCCGTTTACTCCGCTGCTAAAGTTGGCAATTAAAACTAAGACTTCGACACTTTGTCTGTTATCAAGTATTAGCAATAGATGGAAATCGGTTGTTTTAAAGAAACATTTTGTGTGTCTTAGTATTTTTGCGTTTTTATTATTGTGGAATTCAGTAATAGGTCAATAACCACATGTAAAGCTTCAATGATCTACAGCCGAACACGTGTCTCGATACGTTAACTATGATAAGATCGTCATCAACTCTTTCGAACCTAGTAAATACATCATTAGAACAGACAGTAAATCTTTCCCACTTTTTAAAGGGATCTTTTCACGCTTTGGTAAATTGACAAAATTGAAATAAGTTGTTTCAGATTCGCAAATTTTCGTTTTAGTTATGATATTTGTGAGGAAACAGTAATACTGAACATTTACCATGGTCTAATAGAGCCATTATATGCATCTTTTGACGATTTTAAAACCTAAAAATTATAAAGCGTTGCAACGCGAAACGATTGAATAATTTGGAGAGTTCTGTTTTTGTCGTTAAATTTTGTGAAACTACGAAGATTGCTTATATAAGGTATAAAATACGTGCAGCATGTGTACTCGGCGGAATAGCTCAGTAGGCTAAAGCGTTTTTACTTCAGGACTCTGGCAGGACTCCAGGGGTCACTGGTTCGAAACCTGGTGCGGGCAATGTTCTTTTCCTTTTTTTAATTTTATTCTTGATTTTTTACTGGAGCTTTTACGATCCAATGTTTAAATTTATCGATATAAAGCATTTAATGAATAAGTTAAAAAATGCCAAAATCTGTGAAAAGGCTCCTTTAAGCGTGCAATTGCATAAGTTCTTATTGTCAAGTAAAAGTGAAACATATTAAACTGTCGCATGCATCAAAGATCACCAAGGCGCAGTAACGCTTGTATTTTCTGAACAAGCGAATCATGGCAATTAATAGTTTTTGAAAGTTGTAAGAAATCAAGGCAATTTCATTGCCAACATTTCAGTGAAAAGTGACATGTTTTATTATTTTTATTGTTGAAATCAAAAGCGATGGATGCTTAATCTAGAACGTAAACGTGATACATCGATTTCAAAGATATGTGAGCCTTGTTCTGAGAAAATTGGGTGTAATGCATGTGCGTTTTATTAAGTATTGTATTTCATTTAACAAAAGCTTCTTTAATAAATCTACAAACATTATAAATTATTGATTTGTCACATGAAACTAGTAAGTTTTGGAATTTATATACAGATGGGTTTATACAAAATAAACGGCTTATATAAGTTTTTCTTAACTCAGTGGCGTATACATATAAAAATAGTATTTATCTTCTAAATCAAAGTCATTACAACACAGAAATAACTTGTATACTTTAATGCATACTTCAGGAATAACCGCTGCAAAATTTGACGTTGGCAAGAGGTACAAAACACTTGAGCCGCGACCTTGGAAAACGGGGCCTAATGCATGTGTGTAAAGTGTCGTCCCGATTAGCCTATAGGTCCGTTAAGTTATTATGTTACGCCACTTTTAGCCAGAACTGGATTTTCGCTGAAAAAATACTTCCTGTAAACGAAAACTTTCATTAATGAGGAGAATGTCGTAGCATGTGTTGACTGCACAGGCTTATCAGGGACGACACTTTACGCCTTGATTAGATTTCGTGAAGTAGTCTTCCTTGAAATGTAAAATGCAATAAATGCGGAAAGTATCGTCCTTGTTATCCTGGGTGGAATGCACAGGCTTATTTGGGACGACACTTTACACACATGCATAAAGCCCCGTTTTCAAAGATCGCTGCTGAATTATTTTCAAATTTAAATTCCTCCATTTGAAAGCCATATATACGAGACACGCGTAAACAGACTATCAATGGCGTGTCATGTTTTGTTTGTCCGCGTGTTTGTTTATTTTGGAATCGATTAAGCCTTGCAAATCTGGATTTCAAATTAAGCGCGTCGCTCTGGTCACTGCATTAGAGGCGCTTGATTCACGCCAATTGAGCGCCTGTTTGAAAACACACAAACCACGCGTCCCTCTAGATGTTTAACGCGGACCGGAAGTATGTGAAGTAAAAAAAGTGAGACTAATTGTCGTCCATTTTCTGCACGTGCGCACCGGAGAGAATGTTAGCAGCCGACAGTTCGAGTGCGCATTGTGTTTTGATTTATTTATGAGCAGAACAATCGCGTACTTTGTAAAATTTATACAATAAGAAGACAATGGTATGACATAAAAATTATCTCTTTAAGGTTCATGGGGGGGGGGGGGGATACAATTCATTAAAACTTCGCTTTGGTTTTTCTTCATTGAATGTGGTACAATATGGTCAAACTATATATCATTTTAAAGCTAAAGACGGATAGAATAACATAAACACATTTTTGACATTCAATATTTGTGTTCTTTATTCATATTTTGGTTTAAAACCAATATTTACAAAATCTCAATCTAAAGTTAGGAATGATATGCACTACCTTAAGTTGAATAAATACAAAGCTATATACATATACAAGGTCAAGTTAGCAACATTTCACAGAAAATTATTGTCATAAAACAACAAATGAGTTTTTATTCAACTGCCTTTTTTGGATAAATATCCTAAACATAGTTCTAAAAATAACTAAAACGTAACTACTTTTTAAAAATCCAGGTATGGTGGATAATAAGAGTCACAATTCTATTTCAAAGGCTTAACAATTTTGTTATTTACCTCTCAACCAAATTGCAAATTTTAAACCATCTCAAATTGAAATAGATTGCAGACGACATATAAAATTGTAAAGGAATATAAAGAAATTGGCAAAACGATTGATTTTATAGTTCGATTCCTTCTACCCATTTGAAAGCGTGGCCATCGCTGTGATCCGTAGAAAAACGTGCAAAACAAATCGGTCGAAACCACGTGCAGTGGTGAGAAAACCGGGTATGTGTATACACATACCTGAGATAACACATACTTATTTTGACAGTTGGGTGGCAACTTGTAAAACAACTATTAATATTAATCAGCAAGAGATCGCACTAAATAACAGAAATGACCGCGTGGAGATATTATCACTTACCCTATTTGAAATAGTTTCCAGCTGAAAATTGTCCCCCACACGTCTTTTTAGTTAATTTGTATTGTTTTTCTGGAGCCGAAGTGCATCTCACAGAATATCCAACCAACTTCCGTTGTTTTCACTTTCGTTATTAAAAACTCCGTTTAAAAGAATTATTACTACTTTTAGATTGTTAAAGCGATGTATTATTATATATTATCAATAGAATAGTATACCGTGATGAATTGAACGGAGTAATCTAGATCTACTGTCAGTCTGTAAGCGGACTATTTTATGCGCAATAATAAAGTATATGTGATTCGACAACGATTGTAAACATTGGTGAAATGCTTCTTACATAGTTATTCTTTTGAGTGTTTATGAGGTCTGATCGTGCAGTTTGCAAACATCAACGGAAAGATTACAATCCAATGCATTTGTCGTCGTCAATCGTATGGAATGTCAATTAGGCGATGAGTGAGTTTTTAGCATGTTTCTTTCTATTTCATTAATTTAAAAATGGCTGCCCCCATGGTGATGAAATGACATGTGTTCGAGTTTTGATATTTCTAGATATGCAAACTTTTTTTACTATTTAAGCGTAACTTGCCCTCGTCAATGTCAATATCATTCACTAGTTATATAATTTTCCGCCGAAATACGTGGAATAAACATGATTCAGATTTTTGAAAATAATGTATATTTTAGTGTTAAAATCTCTTTGTATTTTGATTGATTTTGTGGATGTTATGATACGTTGATGTACAAAATTGGTAGCAGTTTGAAGGAAAAACATCCATTAAAGCATATATGTATACATTATCAATGTGGCACTCTTCCTTTAGTCAAATTTGAGTTCAATGCTAGGGGTCCCACATTTTTCAAAATGAAGCCTCTACATGAACCTTAATCAATGAACAACAAACGTCAACGGTGTTCGTTTTCCTGTTACAGTCGAAGAAGTGCTTGTTTGTTTGTTACCCATATCATAAATATATATGGGCCTTGCTCTATGAAAATGGGTTTAATGCATGTCAATAAAATGTCGTTCCAGATAGCCTGTGTAGTCCGCACAGGCTAATCATGGATGACACTTTCCGCTTTTATGATATTTTTCGTTAAAATAAAGTATCTTCTTAGCAAAAATCCTGTTTCGGCGGAAAGTGTCGTCCCTGATTAGCCTATGCGGACTGCACTGGCTAATCTTGGACGACGCTTTACGCACTTGCATTAACCACTTTTCCCTAGAGCGTGGCTTTATTTATATATATATATAAAGACCTACTCAAATACAAAAGCAAAACGCCAAACACTCGTATACCGTTTGAGGTCACTTACCATCCAGGGCTACCTTAAATAAAAGACATCATTGACCGCCACTAGACCACAATCGAAAAATCAAGCAAGCTTAAACGTATATTTCCTGAAAAGCCCATTTTGGCATATAGAAGACCCATACTGTTACGTGCCAAAAGTACACCAACTTCCGAAGAAGCTGTTCTAGGAGAATCAAAACCATGCGTTGCCAAATATGCAACATGATGCGCCCATCAAATACATTCAAAGCCACTTATGGTGCCATTTCGTCCATTAAAGGTAACCACAACTGTAAAACTGCAAATGCCCCATACCTGATGACGTGCAGTATATGTAAGACACAATATGTTGCGAAACAAAACTGGCATTGAACAAGCACACTTCAGCGAATCTGGCCACTCGTTTGACAATATCATTTTGTTTTGAATAGAAGCAAAAACACAATGGTCCGACGACCATTATATTATATTTAATATTTATATGTATGTTTGTGTATGTGTATATATATATATATATATATATATATATATATATATATATATATATATATATATATATATATATATATAAGGCGACTCAATACTCTTTAGCCCCATGGAATAAATAAAAACGACATATAAAAAATAAAACAACTTCACGCTAAATTCTAACTTCCATTTTAATCATTTAAATGTTAAATCGATATAATAAACATTGTAAGCGCCATTTTATAACACACAATTTTAATAAGTGTATGTACATAATCATAAAACGAAGAATAAATATGACACAATACTGAATGCAAAACGTTCACTGCAAATTATAATATTTTTCATTATAACATCGATATAATTTATATTACGGGCGTCAGTCTATAACACAATTTTAATATGCATAAATATATAAATAAACAAGGGCTGTTTGTAAAACATGCATGCCCCCCATACGGGCTCTCAGTTGTAGTGACAGCCATTGTGTGAATATGTTTTTGTCACAGTGACCTTGACCTTTGACCTAGTGACCTGAAAATCAATAGGGATCATCTTCGAGTCATGATCAATGTACCTATGAAGTTTCATGATCTTAGCCATAAGCGTTCTTGAGTTATCATCGGGAAACCATTTTACTATTTCGGGTCACCGTGACCTTGACCTTTGACCTAGTGACCTGAAAATCAATAGGGGTTATCTGCCAGTCATGATTAATGTACCTATGAAGTTTCATGATCCTAGCCATAAGCGTTCTTGAGTTATCATCCTGAAACCATTTTACTATTTCGGGTCACCGTGACCTTGACATTTGACCTAGTGACCTGAAAATCAATAGGGGTCATCTGCGAGTCATGATCAATGTACCTATGAAGTTTCATGATCCTAGCCATAAGCGTTCTTGAGTTATCATCTGGAAACCATTTTACTATTTCGGGTCACCGTGACCTTGACCTTTGACCTAGTGACCTCATAATCAATAGGGGTCATCTGCGAGTCATGATCAATGTACCTATGAAGTTTCATGATCCTAGGCCCAAGCTTTCTTGAGTTATCATCTGACAACCACCTGGTGGACGGACCGACAGACCGACCGACCGACATGAGCAAAGCTATATACACCCTCTTCTTCGAAGGGGGGCATAAAAAATAAAACGACACATAACTAAAAAAAACAAGACTGAAAGCCAATAAGTTAACCTCTATTGTGCATTCACACTGGGGAATCGTTAACTCATATCTGTATACACCCCTGAAGAAGACGTGTAGTCGAAAGCGCTAGGGTATAAGATACACATTTTTTACACTGTTTGAACAATTTCTTTCTATATATATATACATATATATATATATATATATATTGGCAGTTAACATTAACAAAATGAGCTCACGGTCACGTTTTTACACCAGTTCAATAGGGGAAAGCTATAAAATTGATATGACAATCCTTGCGGTTTTTATTTGTAAAGACAACAAATTGTCACTTAGCAATACTATTCCACGTGTATGGCTATGTACTTTATTGAGAATGCAACATTACACTTAGCTTGGGAAATACATATCACCAAAATAAACATGTTTAATTATTTACATATATCATAAAACAAAAACAACAGCATTAGTGATATGCGCTTTGTCTTAACAAAACAACCACAATAAAATTACGCACGAATATAGACAATATTAAACTCGGTAAGCCAAACAATATAAACACGTTAAAATAAATGCAAAAGATGCCCGGTTATAGTTAAGATGCTAGTTTATCTTTTAATATTAAAATCCTCTTAACAAGTATCTTTGAAGATATTTACACAATCAGACATAGGCATTAACAATCATGCAATAATTTAGAAAGACCCTGATCCATATGAGGTACACAAGCAATTAAAACATGCCTACGGATACTTTCCATAGACATTATTACCCTATATTTACTTATTTAAAATGATTATTTGGAGTATACGAACATATAAACACATTCTAATTAAAATTGCATTTCATCCGATATGACAAATATAGCACAATTATATTTATACCAAATACTTAAATTTGTATTTGGAAACATGTGTTGTTTAGCTACCAATACAAGTTAATGCAAAATGTGTTTTTTTCTATATATCAATTTGATCTAACATGTCACACAATTTACAAACATCAAGCTATTTTCAGCTATTCAAAAACAGAACAAACATGTTTCATGCATTCAATAAAAGTTAAATATAAACATTCCCAAATATGAGGAAATCTGGTCATAAAACATTTGCTGAACTTGTAGTGGAAGATGTACAGAAACTGGCCCCACTGAAAGCGAATAAGGGATTGTGGGAGGGTCAATTTGAAAGGTCAAACACGCTGTTACAAAACTAATAAAATGTCAAACTTTATCATAAGCAATATGTCAATACTTTTCACGTTTAATATAAGCACATTCATAAGTGTTAAAATTTTTTGCAAAACAGACATCTTTGTTTTTATTTTTAGCTGGGTATTTTCGGAGAAAACCCGAGGTAATGTCATAGCCAGTTCGTTGTGTCGTCCGCCGTCCGCGTCGTGCTTAAACCTTAACATTGGCTGTAAAATCAAAGTGCTTCCAACTACAACTTTCAAACTTCATATGTAGATGCACATTGATGAGTTCTACACACCACACCCATTTTGGGGTCACTAGGTCAATGGTCAAGTCACTGTGACCTCTCAAATAAATTATGTCAAGCTTTCATTTATTCAAAACTGCACCCGTAGTCGAGCATGGCACCCTTTATGTGGTGCTCTAGTTTAAGCAAATTGTATTGCTCTGTTGTATTACCCATAAAGGCATTTGCATTTCTTGACTATTGTTAGCATATGGCAACACTCCCTTTTTTTTCATTGACTGATTTCAAATTACAAGGTACTATTTTTTCTTCAGATAATGTTAAACAAAATTAAACAAATTTTAAGTAGGTGTTCTTAATAAAAAGCATTTCATATAACAATGTGTTTCTATTGCCTTAAGTATATTTTTCTCTTCAGAAGTTGTTACTGTGCATTATTTTAACAGTTTAATACATATTTTAGCATTGAAACAAGAAATGTTTTTTATAACAATAGTTTGTACAAATTAATGTTAACAGTGAGTTTATCTAATAAAAATGGCAACAATACATGGATACATTACATTTAAAATATAATTGTTTTACAGTTGCTCTATGTATAAATGGCAAAATATACACTTGATACAGTGATCAAGATATCTTGATTAAGTTGCTCACTGATTAAAGAGGATACAATCTTGTCGTCGTTATGTACATATACAAATATAAAGCATAATAAACTATTATGTCCGAAAACAAATTTTAACACTTATGACCATGTTAGTATATGATAAAACAACACAACTTAACAATATTTTGCCATTTTTCATACAACTGTAAAACAAATTTAATATTTATTTTTTAATTCACAGTTTCATTTAAAGCTTTTCAACAAGAGTCATACTCTACTCATTTAACAAACACTATCCATTGAAATCAACAAAGTACTAGTAGTAAATACAGAATCGATTATTTCAGGTAGATTAAATAATTTTGCCCAGAATTTATTTATATTCCCATGAAATACATAGTATGCTACTAAAAAAGATTCATGATAGAATACCGCCCCGAATGAGCCAATTGACTAGTATTGTTTTCATAAGGTTGATTGACAAAAATCTGAAGCGTAAACATTTTACACCTTTCTGAACAAATATTTTTCATTAGCTAATCTATATTAACGGGTTAAAAACAGACAACTGAAACATGTCTTATAACATGAAAACACTCCAATATTTTTTTCAATCTTGTTCAAGTTACCAGCATCATTTAAACAGCTTTGGCAATCTTAACAAATCTTTGATAACATTGTATTTCCCATTTATTTACCGTCATCAGGATCAACATCTGTAGTGAAAGTTTCATAATACAGGCAAAGACATTGAATTGACATGCAATATGTGTGCTTTAAAAAATACTTTAAATGCTTTGCTAAACCAGGGACCTATACAAACAACTTGGTAGGTCACATAAAAAATAAAACGTAAACTATTGTTTTTCGTTGAATACAACTTGGCTGGTCACATACACAATAGAGCATAAACTATTGATTGTCTTTGAATACAACTTGGCTGGTGACATACAAAATAAGGCTGTTGACATGATTTCTGGCTTTCCGCTTGAATTGTTGTGATGTGTCATTCTGCCATTTCGATCAGAACAAGGTCATTCATTTCCATCCGTCATAATATTCAAAGAGTCAGAGTAAGTGCTGACCAAACCAGGCGGTATGTAGAGACTAGCAGAACTAAATCAGTATTTATCTCTGAGCTTCTTAGGTTTGACTGCGGTCAATATGGTAACGACTGCTGCAACAGTCTGTGTTTCTGATTGGATGGTTTGATTTCGTCAAAAGGCATCTGAAAAAAAGACTTGTTACTGTAAATGTCAGTTTTTTATTTTATCTTTGATACCGATGGAAAAAAAGAACACGCGGAGCACTTGGTATTTCAGAATGATACAACTAATCTGATTTGAATCCATCGAGAAAATAATGGTCCTGAGACTATTCATAAAATAATAATTAATAATAAATGATTAAATTAAAGTGTATTCTTTTTATTACCAAACCATTTGGATTGTGATTTGATGAATATACATGTTGCCGTCGGAATCAAATGTTTTGTTTTGAAGTAGTGAAAGGGTTTGCCACCATTCACCCACATTTTGCTTTTGTCTCAAAATTCCACATATGTCAAAGAAAACGAAATCAAAATACACAAGTAGGCAAGTTCACAGTATGGTTTGGAAAATATGTTTAGTTTAATCACACTAGAAACAATACTTTGAGTTAAGACTATGCATAAAAATCCAACAGCAGGATGCACGTATGGAGGGACAAAGGTAAATCTACATTCACCCACACATCTATGAACTTGGGGGCGTAAAAGAAACATGCACATGACTTGAACACTCACCTGAGGTTAGCTCTGCATTTTGTTCACAGACTGAGGGTCCTTCACCATGGAGATTCCAGAATATCAAGATGATGACTGCTTCTGGTGCAAATGCTTCAAGAACAAACTCAACGCCTTGCTATCCGGGTTTCTGCAATTTAGTATGTCATGTATAAATTAAGACAACAATTTTTTAAGACTTTATAATAAGCATTTCATTAAAATTGTCAAGTATCAAAATACGGGTTTAACCCTGGCAACACACTTGATACTCTCTCAAAAAGCCATTCATTAACTTAAAAACAAACAAACTAGAGCTTTGTCACAGACTTGACCATTACCTCCACATGAAGAGGGGATGAAAGGTACTTGAAATAGGGAAAACCATGTTAAATGTGTAAAACGCACCCGTGACCCCTTGACCTAGTTTTTGGCCTGTAATAGCCCATATTCGAACATGGCCTGAAGGTCATCTAAATTAAGTTTCCGACCAAGTTTGTTGAAGAGTGGATGATAAGTATTTAAAAAAGAGAGCGGACACCATACTGAATGTGTAAAACGCATTAAGTGATCCCATGACCTAGTTTGTTTTCCCTGGAATGGCCAGTGTTCAATCATGGCCTAGAGATCATCTATATAAAACTTCTGGCCAAGTTTGGTGAAGATCGGAGGTAAACTTCGTCAATAAGAGAGCGAGAGCGGACACCATGCTCAATGCATTAAATGCACTAAGTGACCCCGTGACCTAGGTTTTGGCCCGGCATGGCCCATGTTCAAACTTGGCTTAGAGATCATCTAGATAAAACGTCTGACTAAGTTTGGTGAAGATTGGATGAAAATTACTTGAATTAAAGAGCTGACAACATTCTGAATGTTTAAAATGCACTAAGTGACACTGTGATCTATGTTTTGACCCAGCATGACCCATATTTAATAACTTAATACGGACCGACCGACAGACAGACATACAGACCGACAGACAAGTTCACTCCTATATAACCCCCTAAACTAAAAGCTACCAACATTACTGATCCCTGTTCGTAATTAAATGTTAGTTTAAAAACCATACTTACAGTTAATATGGAACCTGATTTTGTCAAGATTTAAAGAGTCAAATATGTTGGTACCTGCTGATAAATTGTTTAATGTTATTGTTGTGGTTATGAGTTTTAATATAACTCTAGATGTTAAATTTAAAATGCACATTTGAGGGTTTAGCTTGAAACTTTTGCATTTTCTTCACATTTCTATATAAGATAAAGTAGTTTATGCCTGAACTCTTAAACTTAGATTAAATAAACTGGTCAATTAATTGAAGAGCAGAAACCCAGTTTGCCAGTTTGTATTGGGTTTTACCTATTGAGTATTTGTGAAAGCTTAATTGCATCAAAAGTTTAAGGCTTTTATGTCTGGGTCTCCTGAATGCTTTGTCACAGTGAACTCTTTTGCAACGGCAAGGTGACTTACCTATTGAGATGTAGAGTAGGATTTGGTGAACATCGCTCACTGTGCTTGAACTTGTGAGTATAAGGCCCCTGTGAACAGAAAAAAGGATCAAAGCGCATCCCAGAAATGTGTCCCTGTAAACAAAATAATTTAATTGCATTCTGAAATGGCTTCAGTTATATAAGAAGGCAATCAATGTTGTTTGAGTGAAAACAATATTTAAGAAATAAAGTATGTTTGATGGATCTTGATACAAATGAGATATACACTAAACACTTGATACAAACATTTTATGTCCCTTTGGGACTTAAGGAAGGATGAAAGGAAGGACAGGGATAATTACAGACAAGGACAGATTTGTATGCTCCCACCCCCACCCAGCCCTTTCAAGGCAATACAAATGGCAGCTATAATAAATAGTTTACAATTACATAAATGATTTATTTTAGTTAGCAGCCAGGATAGAGTTTTATCAATATTAAACACACACAAACTATTTTCATTGACATTTGGAGTAAAACACTACACATTATACATGGTAAATTACATTACCATCGTACCTTATTGACGAGGTGTTCTTGGCCCCTGACCAAGAAAGTATGGAGCCCCAGATTCAGAGTGGCTGCATCCTGCGGGTAGTACTATTTGAACATTTGTCCCAAGGCCCTGGGCCAGGAGGTGTCCCTGGGCGTCTGGGCCCAGCTGACCAGAGAGCATGTTGTTCAGCTAGGTACCGATCTATGATTGCATGGGTTCCTGTAGGAACAGGCTCTTAAAACAAAATGTAGGAATTTAATTAAATATTGAAAATAAATGAAGAAAATAATTTTTAAATGTGCTGAAGGCATTTAAATATTTTTTACTAAAATTAAAGAGAATTCAACAATTCGATTAAAGCAGATATTTTAATTATGCAAGGAGAAACTTTTGGTTCAGGGTTTGAATTTTGGCCAAAAAAAATATACATAGCTATGCTCTGACCTTCTATGACTAAAACTGATATCAGATCAACTTTTATTTATTATTTATTTACCAAGTTTGATCAATTTAAAAACGAATAATTCACATTTGATGTTAGGAGCTTTTCTTCAATCAGGCAGAAACAGGACTGATGTTAAGTCAACTATATGAGCCTCATTCTTGGAAAATAGGACTTGATGTATGTGCAGTCTGCACAGGATATTCTGGGATGACACTTTAATAGGACTTAATGTATGTGTAGTCTGCACAGGCTAATCTGGGATGACACTTTAATAGGACTTGATGTATGTGCAGTCTGCACAGGATAATCTGTGATGACACTTTAATAGGACTTAATGTATGTGCAATCTGCACAGGATATTCTGGGATGACACTTTAATAGGACTTGATGTATGTGCAGTCTGCACAGGATATTCTGGGATGACACTTTAATAGGACTTGATGAATGTGCAGTCTGCACAGGATATTCTGGGATGACACTTTAATAGGACTTGATGAATGTGCAGTCTGCACAGGATATTCTGGGATGACACTTTAATAGGGATTAATGTATGTGCAGTCTGCACAGGCTAATCTGGGATGACACTTAAATAGGACTTAATGTATGTGTAGTCTGCACAGGCTAATCTGGGATGACACTTTAATAGGACTTGATGTATGTGCAGTCTGCACAGGATATTCTGGGATGACACTTTAATAGGGATTAATGTATGTGCAGTCTGCACAGGCTAATATGGGATGAAACTTTAATAGGTCTTAATGTATGTGCAGTCAGCACAGGCTTATATGGGATGACACTTTAATAGGACTTAATGTAGGTGCAGTCAGCACAGACTAATCTGGGATAACAATTTAATAGGACTTAATGTAGGTGCAGTCTGCACAGGCTAATATGGGATGACAATTTAAGCACATACATGAAGCCCCATATCCCAGAACAACGCTAAGATACTACTTATTGTTCTTGTTGTTGCTGCTGCTGCGACTGGGCCAATGACAGAGATGGAGTGAGTCCCGACGCTGAAGTCGCCACCCCAAACCCGAGAATTGCCGACAACAACTTTTGTTGAATGGCGTCAATCGCATACTCCTCTCCAGGACTAAGGTTCCCTTTATTAGAGAACAACATATCGAGGTCAGTCAAATTAACAGACGTGTCTCGCAACGCCTGCTCTACCTGTTGGAACAGATCGTTTCAGTTCGAGCGACTTGTCCAGCCTAATTTGTCGACACTCATCAACCAATTGTTGTTAAGCGACATCGATGCTGAGACGGAAGTCGAACTCACCAAGGCTCTGCTGTTGGAAGAATTGATGTACCCAACATGGGAGGAGATATTGATAGGAGGCTTGGTAGTCTGACGAAGACGTCTTCGTGCTGAATTTCTTAAGCGAGTTGTAGTATTTGTGCAACAAGGGGGTTGTCATTAACTTTCACTTCAATGACGTTTGTCATGTTTGCTAGTTAGGTTCACTGAAAAGGAAATGGAAAGAAAACTAAAACCGGATTGTTTAGTGACACATGAATAAGCCTTGCAACACCTTACTTTACAGACCTGTTTTTTAAATGCCAAACATTGTGCCTATAATTGATATTTAGAATATTGCAATTAATTGTTCACCAATTAGAACTCAGAATAACGTAGTATCAATGTTTTACGCGCACCAACTTAAAATTGGAATTTTGGGGTTTGTAGCAAGGTGTAACATTTATTTTTTGTAAATCTAAACCACGCATTACTTGAGCAATTAAGAATGTGAGACTGTTCACCTTTAATTGTGTGACTATAGAACTTTAACTGTGAGACTACATAAATTAAATGTGATACTAAGCAACTCAAAATGTGAGACAACACAACTATAAAGGTTACAATCTACATATTTAAGTGTGAGTCTGCACACCTTCAAATGTGAAAGTTTATGACTTATACCTGAGATTTAACAACTTTAAATGTGAGACAATACAACTGTATGGCATTTAATAAGAAATAATAAATGTGAGTTCAAAATAGTAATTAAACTTAGTGAAATAAGCATACTAGAGCTGTGTCACAGATGTGACGAATACCCTCACATACCTAATTGAAACATAATATTTTGCATGTCGTCTTCACAAAAAACACCGGACACCATGCTCAATTTTTAAAACGCATTTAGTGACCTCTTGACCTAGTTTTTGACCCAGAAAAGCCCATGTTCTAACTTGGCCTTAAGATCATCTCCATAAAACTTATGACCAAGTTCGGTGAAGATCGGATGAAAACTACTTGAATTAGAGAGCGGACAACATGCTGAATGTTTAAAACGCACTAAGTAACCCTGTGACCTAGTTTTTGACCCGGCAAGGCCCATGTTCGAATTTGGCCTAGACATCATGTAGATACAACTTCTAACCAAGTTTGATGAAGATCAGATGAAAACTACTTGAATTAGAGAGCGGACACTTAATACGGACCGACAGACAGACAGACCGACTGACCGACAGACAAGTTCACTCCTATATACCCCCCTAAACTTCGTTTGTGGGGGTATAATTAAGCCAGTTATTCTGATTAAAAACTTTAAAATGTGCAATAACTAGGGGCTAGCTCTGTGCAGAGTTTATTTTAACCATTTTTGGATTGGGACAATTCGTAAAAAATCAAAGTGTTTTGAATTAAATTGGGAAAATGGTTGTAGTTTTTGCTAAACATAATTAAAAAAATTGAGAATAAGTACTATCAAGATAAATTGCACTAAGGTTCATCTTATAGAGCTGCATAAGGAAACAAACTCAATTTGTAACCTATTAAAACATTGTTTGGGGTCAAACCTTGAATTGAGAACTTAAGCCAGTAATTATGGAAAAAATAAACTGTTTAAGATTAGGTATGGGACTCAATTTTGGCCCCAATTTCGACAAATGAATAACACTGTATGATCTCACCTGAAGCTCAAGAAGCTGAGCTGATATGCTGGCCTAGCTGATATTGCCAAAGGCTGAATTTGAGTTTTGATTAACTCAATGTTGCAACCTATCAAAACATTCTTTTTCTTCCGGGAAACCATGAATTGAGAACTTTAGCCAATAATCATGGATATAGACTTTATGAGATAAGAATGGGGCTGAATTTTGGCCCCAATTTCAACAAAATAATTAACACTGTAAGGTCTCACCGGAAGTTCAAGAAGCTGAGATGACATGCTGGCCTTGCTGATATTGCTAAGAGACTAGTTTGAGTTTTGCTTTCTTCAGGTTGAGAGTCGAAGGGCATATTGGACCACACAACAAAACTGCTGTTATTTTTCAAAGCCTTCTCTTGCATCAATTCAATGCGAGGCCTTTTGGGCTTGGAGTGCTATGTGCTCATAACAAAACCAGACGTGTTCACTTTAAGAACCTTGTTCACAATAGTGGGCGTAATTTGCGGCTGTGGCACACCCCATGGATGTATGGATCTCTTAGTGTTTACAACAAAGTCTATACCGCCTTTCTGTGTTAGCATGGATGTATTGTGCTCTGGGTGTTTACAACCAAGTCATTACTGCCTTTCTGTGTCAGCATGCATGTAGGGTACTCAGGGTGTTCACAACCAAGTCATACAAGGATGTATTGTGCTCTGTGTTTACAACCAAGTCATTACTGCCTTTCTGTGTCAGCATGGATGTATTGTGCTCTGGGTGTTTACATCCAAGTCATTACTGCCTTTCTGTGTCAGCATAGATGTATTGTGCTCTGGGTGTTTACAACCAAGTCATTACTGCCTTTCTGTGTCAGCATGCATGTAGGGTATTCAGGGTGTTCACAACCAAGTCATACAAGGATGTATTGTGCTCTGTGTTTACAACCAAGTCATTACTGCCTTTCTGTGTCAGCATGGATGTATTGTGCTCTGGGTGTTTACATCTAAGTCATTACTGCTTTTCTGTGTCAGCATGGATGTATCATGCTCTGAGTTCACAGCAAAGTCACTACTGCCTTTCTGTGTCAACAAGGATGTATTGTGCTCTGTGTTCACAACCAAGTCATAACTGTCTTTCTGTGTCAGCATGGATGTATTGTGCTCTGTGTTTACAGTCATTACTGCCTTTCTGTGTAATCATGGATGTATTGTGCTCTGGGTGTTTACATCCAAGTCTTTACTGCCTTTCTGTGTCAGCATGGATGTATCGTGCTCTGAGTTCACAGCAAGGTCATTACTGCCTTTCTGTGTCAACAAGGATGTATTGTGCTCTGTGTTCACAACCAAGTCATAACTGCCTTTCTGTGTCAGCATGGATGTATTGTGCTCTGTGTTTACAGCCAAGTCATTACTGCCTTTCTGTGTCAGCATGGATATATCTTGCTCCTCGTGTTCACAACCAAGTCATTACTGCCTTTCTGTGTCAGCATGGATGTATTGTGTTTTGGGTGTTCACAGCATAGTCATTATTGCCTTTCTGTGTCCGCATGGATATATCTTGCTCTGGGTGTTCACTGCATAGTCATTACTGCCTTTCTGTGTCAGCATGGATATATCTTGCTCTGGGTGTTCACAGCATAGTCATTACTGCCTTTCTGTGTCAGCATGGATATATCGTGCTCTGGGTGTTCACAGCATAGTCATGACTGCCTTTCTGTTTCAGCATGGATGTGTTGTGCTCTTTGTTCACAGCCAACTCATTACTGCCTTTCTGTGTCAGCATGGGTGTATTGTGTTCTGTGTTCACAGCCAAGTCATTACTTATTTTCTGTGTCAGCATGGATGTATTGTGCTCTGGGTGTTCCCAACCAAGTCATTACTGCCTTTCTGTGTCAGCATGGATGTATTGTGCTCTGGGTGTTCACAGCATAGTCATTACTGATTTCTGTGTCAGCATGGATATATCTTGCTCTGGGTGTTCACAACCAAGTATTACTTATTTTCTGTGTCAGCATGGATGTATTGTGCTCTGGGTGTTCACAACCAAGTCATTACTTCCTTTCTGTGTCAGCATGGATGTATTGTGCTCTGGGTGTTCACAACCAAGTTATTACCGCCTTTCTGTGTCAGAATGGATGTATCGCGCTCTGGGTGTTCACAAGCAAGTCATTTTTGCCTTTTTTTGTCAGTAACATTGCTAAAAGTCTGTTCTATTATGATACTTTGGCCGCTGAGAGGACAATCTGGGGCAGTCCGTAACCCTTCTGTTGTCCAAACTATCAACAGTAGACGTATACCACTAGGAAAGCTTACGCTTTTATTGTTCCTTGATTCTCTCCTGTTCAATTTCTGTTTGTCCCATAAAGATTGGAACAAGTGATTGAACTTTTTATTCTTCATGATATTTGTTGTGATGTCCAACAGCAACAACTGACTGTTAGCGTTACCATAACTACTGCTATAACTTTTCATGTCTGTAACACTCGTCCCTTTCATGCCCACGCGGAACTCTAGCTTAACTAAACTACCCAGGCTTTTGTTTGGAAAACGTGATGTGGGCATTGCGTTTTGTCAGAACAGAATCATGCTCAGAATTTCCTGCAGAACAGAGTTGTTCAACGATGCTGACTTTTTGAGGCAGGAGGTCAAGGGGGAGGAGTTAGAAGTCAATGGAGGGGGAGGGTCATTCTGGACTGGGGCTTCTGCAGGCGGGACTGGTGCGGTTGCTGGGCCAACTCGATATCAATGCTGGTGCTCTGCTGAAAACAACAACAACACAGTGGGTGATAGGAACTTGTAACAAAGTATATTACAAGCTATAACAAACTATGCCTCTTGACTGGCTGTGAAGGTTTTCAAAAACATGAATTTCTATTCTGGCATTTTATTGGTTCCTTGTCCTTAATAGCATAAACATAAATACAATTAAGTCATTTTGTATTAAAACAAGAAAAGTGTTGGCTAATGCTATACTTATCTATAAATTTATATCTATAATCTTTACTCCATTTCTAGAAATGTATTTTCATAAGCCAGTATGCGGATCACTAATGTAAGAAAGTGTCGTCCCAGATTAGCATGTAAAATTCACATAAGCTAATAAGGGAGGGTACTTTTTGACTAGTCTGGATTTTCATAGAGGATTATTTGTTCAACAAAAAATACCTTTAAGAGGAAAATGTTGTCCATTATTAGCCTGTGCAAACTGCTTATCTGTGACAACAATTTAAGCACATGCATAAGGCCCCATTTTTCCGGATATCAAGTATGATGAGTTATGGGTCAGGGGAGTGGATGGGTCGTCCTGGACTGGGGCTCCTGCAGGCCGGACTGGTGCTGTTGCTGGGCCAACTCGATAACAATGGTGGTGCTGTCCTGAAAACAACAGCACAGTGGGTGATGTGAACTTGTAAAAAATGTTTATATTACAATCTATACGAAACTATGCCTCTTGATTGGTTATGAAGGTGTTTAATAGGCAACATTTCCTTCTAATGAATTTCTAATCTGGCATTTCATTGGTTTATTGTCCTCAATAGCACGAAAATTAATATAATCAAACCATTTCGTATTAAAACATTGTTGGCTAATAAAACACTGTATACCAACCTGTATATTCATAATGATGTAATTTCATTAGCCAATATGCGGCTCCTAAATATTACACACAGTTTTCACAGATTAACACGTGAAGTCCACACAAGCTAATCAGGAAGGACACTTTTTGACTAGACTCGATTTTCATAAAGAGGATATTTCTTTTCAACAAAAAAACTTAACATATGAAATTGTTGTCCCAACTATGCCTGTGTGGATTGCACAAGCTAATCTAGGACAACGACAACAATTTAAGCACATGCATAAAGCCCCATTTTAAAGAAGTTTTTTTCCTGTTTAAAAACAAAAATTATAGAAAATCATCTTCTTAACATTGTTTTTAAATTGTACTCATTATATGTATCACTTTACTTTTCCATATATTTTACTGCTCATATACATTGGATTTAAATTATTTTATAGGCCACTTGCCCTTAAAGACTACACGCTGACAACACTAGTTTGACCGTTTTTTGGTGACGCCTAAAAATCCACATTTTCACAGTAACCAATACCCAAGAAATGATTTTTTTCCAAGTAAATTGCTATCATAAACTTTGTTTGATTATGTTGAGGGAAAACACAAGTTTCTAAAAACATATTACCCAATTGTCCACAAACACAAATCCGATCACAGGACGTGTTTTGTGTCATGTTTTGTATCATCCTTTGACCCATTCATTTTGTGAAAGAATAATGATTCTCGAATTTTAATTATAGTGAAGAAATGAGTAGCAAACTTCTTAAAATTGCGAAAATTCTAGTCACAAACTTCTTTAAATTGTGACCCACAAACTCTCAAATTTGAGACAAAACTGATTCCATAAAAAGGAAAAATAGCCCAGAATCATGCCCCTTTCAGAAAAACTACAACTTTAAAAAAGACACTGACTGATGAAACAGATGCAAAATATTGGTCAACAATTCAAGCTAGAGACTGGAATGCTACACCCCTGATCCTGGAAAATCATTTATATTAGTTGCAATAACACCTGGAGGTTTAAAAAAAATATACTTTTTTGTGGACATGTAAATTCGTGCATTTCTTACTTGTTGAAAAAAAAAACACGACTTTGCTTGGATCATTTTGTTATGACTGTTTGAGTAAATTTCGTGGATCAGTAAACCCACGAAATCAACATTAATTAATGTATCACAAATTATAACAAATTTATCGAACTTAACATGTTTTTAGAAATGTGTTTGACAAGATTTATTTTATTTATTTTTAATTTAAATTTATGATTGTTCATTAAGAACAATAATTTTGATTTATTTTAGTCCGGTGTATTCCTTAGTTTAAATACAATGCAAACATTCATTGCTGAATAAAGTCGAAACCCAATGACTCTAACTTGCCTGGACTGACAACAAAAGTTTTAGCCATCCAGAATTCGATCCAACCGATCTGAATATACTTATGTTAACTAACATAAATCTGCAATATATTTACATCTCCAGTTGAAGAGTATTCGTACTGCCTAATCTCCGTACTACTTTCATTTTTTGAATCAGTAAGAACATAATTTATATACTTGACAATTTTAAGTAATCACTTTTTTTAAACAGTTACACAAACAATCAAACAATGATCTTATGTAAGGAATAACGCTAAGAAAAAAGCAATATATAAGCATTATATGCACATTGCCCAAGTATTAAGCAACACGTGTATTACTTTATTTGCTTGTGTTTTTAATTAAGAATGACATGACGCATAGATACAAAATTGTCTATTCCTTCAAGTTGACATATTATAACTGTAACTCTAACTATTATAGTATAACTTTATTTTGTATAATCATAAACTGTGTATTTTGTAAACACTGTGTGCTTGCTTTGTCCACTTGGGCTTTTGGACTTCTGGATGGATTGTTTAATAAACCATATTGTGATGCAGCCGTTCCAGCCATAATATTATAGCATCTACAAAAACGCCAGATAAATGTCATCTTGTACTCAAATCAATTAACGATTGAGTCAATAACATGCTTGAAATTATAGGGAGCCTTTAATCAAGTGCTCATAATCAAGTAACAGCTTTATGCGACCCTAGGTGGGTTAGAGCCAGGCAAACAAAACAACGTGAAAATTGTGACGGGGACTTTAAAAAAATATGAGACATTAATCCGACCCCTGCAAATACGAGCCATTTGACATAAATGTATATGAATATTTAGCAATACAAAAATAGATGCTTTGAGGATAGTCCGAGCAAACCGAAAGTCGAGTCAACAAGATTGAGCCAACAGGTTTTGACTGTATATTATAATTTTTAGAAAATTACTATTCTGCTAATCTGTGAACAAGTCAAAATTCATAGGTTCTCTTAATACATGTTTATTGTATTTATTATTGCATTTTATGTTCATTCTTTCTTTATTTAAATAAATTAAGTTTCCACAATTATATAAGAATTAGTTTTCTAGTTTGGATACTCGTTTACAGTAATTTATAAATATAGTGAGACTTCACTACTGTGAGAAAAGTTTAAAATAGCACAAGAGCCATTCAATTTTAAGCGCTCTGAATTCAATCACACATTGCTTACATTTAGTATCTCTTAACAATTATTTTTAATTTGCATTAACATGAACACCATTGTCCCAATAACCACTTTTTAATCATATTGTTTGTTATACCAAATTTATTCTCATAAGAATGTATAAATACAACCCTTAAACGGACTTAACTTGAGCATCGCTCTTGAAAAACCGGACTTAATGAATGTGTATAGTGTCTTCCGACATAAGCCAGTGCAGTCCTCATAGGCTACCGGTAACCGGAGACGACACTTTTTTACTAAGACTTGATTTTTGTTAAGAAACAAGAGATGTGTTCGTCAGAAACAAAATGCCCCCTACGTTGCCGCTTTGAAATAAAATTTATATTTATCATTTGGCAGGTTTAGAAATATTATCCCATTTTCAATGAGACATTGACGGTATAACACCTTATGGATTATACTAGCATGTATTCAACACTCTAGGATATACCTGTCACGTGCACGGACTACTTTTGTCTTATTATCACTGAATGATTTTTCATATTTAATAAAGTCGAGAAAACTTTATCTTCAAAATTATAAACGTTCAACCTTTAAATCTAGTCATATAACATAATTTTTCGCCATCCGTATAATGAATCAGCTGATTGATGGCGTCATAAAATGACACTTTTTGCGTCATTTTCCAAAAAAAAAATTTGACAATTTATTATAAACGCGACTTATTTCAAATGTACATCTACTGTATATCGACATACGGTATTTGAATTGTCAATTCATCACATTTTCCTTATTTTAACATGATTTTAACATGGGGGCCATTAATGCATTGGATCACACACGGCATACCCATAACATTATATAAACAAGAGGGCCATGATGGCCCTGTATCGCTCCACTGTTTTTTCTTTGCGAAAAAAACGTGTAATGCGCATGGGTTGAAATGTACTCAAGCATGTGACTTTCTCTTTCTATCCCTCGTCCCACTGGGCGCATAAAGTTGGAAGGGTGAGCATTTTTATATATGGAAAAAGTTACTACCGTGTTAACTAAACAGACTAAAAAGCCCGGGAATTGTTGCACAGGTCCTTTGCTTATAACGTAGGTACATTTATCTCTCCAAAAGATATTGTCGTTCTTTCTATTTCACATATTTTTAGATGCTGAAGATCAAATCTACTTATTTGATTTGAAACAGATTCACAAGACCCATAGGAATCAAAATGCCTTAACCCTTTACCAAACAACACATTTTGGACTTTCCCAATTTGAAAGAGGTTGCAGACGTCAATTGAATTAAAATGGAATATGAAGGAAATGATCAGGTAGGGTAGAAATAATTGTGATAAAAGGAGAAATTGCTCATCAACCCACACATCCCTAAGACCAACAGGCCTGAGAATATTATGATAACATAAAGATTATTTCTTTATATTTATAAATGTATTTAATTAAGTAATACATTTGACTTCTAAGATCAATTCATAACTTGTATTAAAGGGATCTTTTCACGCTTTGGTAAATTGACAAAATTGAAAAGTTGTTTCAGATTCGCACATTTTCGTTTTAGTTATGATATTTGTGAGGAAACAGTAATACTGAACATTTACCATGGTCTAATATAGCCATTATATGCATCTTTGGACGATTTTTAAACCTAAAAATTATAAAGCGTTGCAACGCGAAATGATTGAATAATTTGGAGAGTTCTGTTTTTGTCGTTAAATTTTGTGAAACTACGAAGATTGCTTATATAAGGTATAAAATACGTCATGTATGTGTACTCGGCGGAATAGCTCAGTAGGCTAAAGCGTTTTTACTTCAGGACTCTGGCAGGACTCCAGGGGTCACTGGTTCGAAACCTGCTCCGGGCAATGTTCTTTTCCTTTTTTTAATTTTATTCTTGACTTTTTACTGGAGCTTTTACGATCCAATGTTTACATTTATCAATATAAAGCATTTAATGAATAAGTTAAAAAATGCCAAAATCTGTGAAAAGGCCACTTTAAGAAAATTATAAAATGGTCAGAAATATATATGGATTGTTCAGCAATTGACAATCATTTCAACAATTCATGATCAGTCACTATTTACAAATGGAACAATGAATCATTAGTTATTAAAAAGCAGCATATACGATAGTTAAGAACATTGCACTTCATTAATTTCAACATCTTCTCTGGGATACAAAGTTTGAGTTTACCGTGCAGAATCATATATTGACTTTCCTTGAAATAATTATGTTCATGGAAGTTGTGTTTTTAAAATCAATAATATATTATTAAACTGATTTTAACACTACAAAAAAGACATGAAAACAACATGTCATCCAAAATATTTTCATCCCGATATATGGTCACTTTCGACATATTTAAATAAAACCCGACTTTTTCAGTTTATAAGAAAAACATTCATAACACATGTTCTTACTTCGATGCCTTTGTAAGCAGTCACCATCTGACCTAAAATGGCACTAAATGACAGGGTTTTATCTCATGTTTACAAGATGTTGATGTTGTTGTTGGTCACAGCCAAACGGCCGCAGTAATCTCCACTGGTAAACGTCATATGTTCAGTTTTGTGACCCCCGGGGCCGGGTCAAATTTGAGCCCAGGGGAATGATTTGAACAAATTTGGTAGAGGACTATTATAGGGCTACTAAATTTGGTATGTAGTGATATCTAATAAGATATCACTACATATCAAATTTAGTAGCCCTAGGCTCTATAATTAAGAACAAGAAGATTTTTAAAGTTTGCACAAAATAGGCCTTATTTAAGCATATGTTCATTTTTGTGACCCCTGGGGCAAGGTCAAATTAATTCCTAGGTGCATAATTTGAACAAACTAAGTAAAGAACTATTAGATGTCACTACCTTACCAAATTTGGTAGAAATAGGCCCAATGGTTATGGACAAGATTTTTATAGTTTGCACAAAATGGGCCCAATATAAGCATATGTTCAATTTTGTGACCCCTGGGGAACGGTCAATTTTGATCCCAGGGGCTTAATTTGAACAAACTTGGTAAAGGACTATAAGATGTCATTACATACCAAATTTGGTAGCCCTATGCCATACAGTTATGGACAAGAAGATTTTTAAAGTTTGCACAAAATAGGCCTTATATAAGCCAATTTTTCGATTTTTTGACCCCCCAGGGCAGGGTCAAATTTGACCCCAGGGGCATAATTTGAACAAACTTGGTAGAGGACTATTAGATGTCACTACCTACCAAATTTGGTAGCCCTAGGCCCAATGGTTATGGACGAGAAGATTTTTTAAGTTTTCACAGAATAGGTCTTATATAAGCAAATTTTCAATTTTTTGACCCCCCGGGGCAGGGTCAAATTTGACCCCAGGGGCATAATTTGAACAAACTTGGTAGAGGACTATAAGATGTCACTACATACCAAATTTGGTAGCCCTTGGCCCAATGGTTATGGACAAGAAGATTTTTAAAGTTTACACAAAATAGGCCTTATATAAGCAAATGTTCAATTTTTTGACCTCCCGGGGCAGGGTCAAAATAGACCCCAGGGGCATAATTTGAACAAACTTAATAGAGGACAATAAGATGTCACTACATACAAAATTTGGTAGCCCAAGGCCCAATGGTTATGGACAAGAAGATTTTTAAAGTTTGCACAAAATAGGCCTTATATAAGCAAATTTTCTATTTTTTAACCCCCCGGGGCAGGGTCAAATTTGACCCCAGGGGCATAATTTGAACAAACTTGGTAGAGGACAATAAGATGTCACTACATACCAAATTGTGTAGCCCTATGCCATACGGTTATGGACAAGAAGATTTTTTAAGGTTTGCACAAATAGGCCTTATATAAGCAAATTTTCAATGTTTTGACCCCCCGGGGCAGGGTAAAATTTAACCCCAGGAGCATAATTTTGTAGAGGACTATAAGATGTCAATACATACCAAATTTGGTAGCCCTTATAGGCCTAATGGTTATGGACAAGAAGATTTATAAAGTTTGCACAAAATAGGCCTTATATAAGCAAATTTTCAATTTTTCGACCCCCGGGGCAGGGTCAAATTTGACCCCAGGGGCATAATTTGAACAAATTTGAAAGAGGTTCACCACAGGAACATTCCTGAGAAATTTCATCAGATTTGGACGAGTAGTTTAGGACAAGAAGATGTTTAAAGAAAAAGTTAACGCATGTACGCACGCACGGACGCACACACGACGGACACAGGACCATGACATGACATAAGCCCCGCTGGCCTTTGGCCAGTGGAGCTAAAAACACGTCCTGCGCATCCTTAAATTTGTCGTCCGAAGTAGGAAAACGTATTGCCCTGCATATTAAGTCAAATAAAGTGTCAGTCGCTGCAATTGTCTGTTTACTCATCGATAGTGTACATGTAGAATCTATGTTGACATCGACATCATTTTGTCAGGAGCAATCGCCGCCATATTTGATTTTGATCATTTTCTTTTGAAAATAAAATGAATTATAGTAAAGTAAAATCTTCCTTTCGCGGTCGTAATGTGTTACAATTCGCATGCTGCGTAAAATTGAAACGAGGCATAAGGTGATATTTTTACTAGTTTTACAGTTTGTGTGTGAATTTTTTTTAATCTATTTTGCGTACCAGATTAAATACATTTATATCACTACTCATGGTTACATTCGTTAGATTTTAAGCGATTTTTAAGAATGAATTAAACTAATTGTTAGGCTAAGGTTATTAGATCTAGTTATGTTAAATGTCACGTTGAAAACAAAATCAAAATGGATAAATAGAATACTAGGATTTGCGTTGAATACAGAGAAGTTTATGTTGCTCAGCTCGAACGCCGAAAGCCCTCGCCAAGGCTTGCGCTCCCGGCGTTCTAAGCCTCGCAACATAAACATCTCTGTATTCAACGCTAACCTAGTATTTTCTATATCTCCTTTTAAAGCTTATTACTTCCCTTGGATTTTGTTTTTGACCTTTATCATTGAAGGATGGCCTTGACCTTTCACCACTTAAAATGTGCAACTTCATGAGATACACATGCATGCCATATATTAAGTTGCTATCTTCAATATTGCAAAAGTTATGGCCAATGTTAAAGTTTTCGGACAGACGACTAACAGACAGACAGATGGACTGACAGTTCAACTGCTATATGCCACCCTACCGCGTGTGGGGAGGGTCTGTAGACAGTCAAAAATGACCAAATCAGACATCGCTGACCAGCAAGGCTTGTGATTATCAAAGAGATCATTGCCACAGTTCACCATGTATCTATGTACATAAGTCAACAGGTAAGTAATGAAACCAACCATTCACAAATATGTACAGGAAAGAAATGATAGTAATATCATTTAAAAACAAGAGCTGTCACCATAGGATGACTTATGCCCCCTATAAACGCTTGATAGAAGTTATGAGCTTTTTTCGAAACCTAAACGCAGATTTCGAAACCTAAACGCGGACCCTAACTTCAAAGTCAATGTCACAGGGGTCAAAATTTGTGTGCGTATGGAAAGGCCTTGTCCATATACACATGAATACCAAATATGAAGGTTATATCTCAAGGAACATAGAAGTTATGAGCATTTTTCAAAACCTAAACACAGATTTCGAAACCTAAACGCGGACCCTAACTTCAAAGTCAAGGTCACAGGAGTCAAAATTTGTGAGCGTATGGAAAGGCCTTGTCCATATACACATGCATACCAAACATGAAGGCTATTTCTCAAGGGACATAGAAGTCATTAGCATTTTTCGAAACCTAAACGCGGACTCTAGTTCAAGGTCAAGGTTACAGGGGTAAAATTTCGTGTGCGTATGGAAAGGCCTTGTCCATATACACATGCATACCAAACATGAAGGTTATATCTCAAAGGACATAGAAGTTATGAGCATTTTTCGAAACCTAAACGCAAAGTGTGACGGAAAGACGGACAGACAGACAGACGGACAGTCCGATTACTGTATGCCCCCTTTTCTTCAAAATGGGGCATTAAAAATCTTTGACAAATCAAACATCTAAGTTATAAATAAACAAAATACAAAATCTGTACAGTAACAGAAAATAACTTAAATTCTTGGTAGGGAAATATATAATCTGAGATTTATAATTATATAAATTACTTCCCTTGAAAATAATTGTATCTGTCAAATCTCTATTTTTAGTAGCAATTAATTATAAACCACTACCGTGACTGTAGATTCATTTAGTCTCTATACAGACTACACAGGCTAATCTGGGACCACACTTTACGCACATGCATTTAGTCCCTGTACAGACTACACAGGCTAATCTGGGAGCACACTTTACGCACATGCATTTAGTCCCCGTACAGACTACACAGGCTAATCTGGGACCACACTTTATGCACATGCATTTAGTCCCTGTACAGACTACACAGGCTAATCTGGGACCACACTTTACACACATGCATTTAGTCTCTATACAGACTACACAGGCTAATCTGGGACCACACTTTACGCACATGCATTTAGTCCCTGTACAGACTACACAGGCTAATCTGGGACCACACTTTACGCACATGCATTTAGTCCCTGTACAGACTACACAGGCTAATCTGGGACCACACTCTACACACATGCATTTAGTCCCAGTACAGACTACACAGGCTAATCTGGGACCACACTTTACGCACATGCATTTAGTCCCTGTACAGACTACACAGGCTAATCTGGGACCACACTTTATGCACATGCATTTAGTCCCTGTACAGACTACACAGGCTAATCTGGGACCACACTTTACACACATGCATTTAGTCCCTGTGCAGACTACACAGGCTAATCTGGGACCATACTTTATGCACATGCATTTAGTCCCTGTACAGACTACACAGGCTAATCTGGGACCACACTTTACACACATGCATTTAGTCCCTGTACAGACTACACAGGCTAATCTGGGACCACACTTCACACACATGCATTTAGTCCCTGTACAGACTACACAGGCTAATCTGGGACCACACTTTACACACATGCATTTAGTCCCCGTACAGACTACACAGGCTAATCTGGGACCACACTTTATGCACATGCATTTAGTCCCTGTACAGACTAGACAGGCTAATCTGGGACCACACTTTATGCACATGCATTTAGTCCCTGTACAGACTACACAGGCATATCTGGGACCACACTTTACGCACATGCATTTAGTCCCTGTACAAACTACACAGGCTAATCTGGGACCACACTTTACGCACATGCATTTAGTCCCATTATCCCAGAGGGAGGCACATATGTTTCTTGAAAAAACACTCAACAACAGACTGTAAGCAGACTTAACTTAAGTTTGTGGAATGAGGCCGGAGTCCTTCTAATAGGGAAAATTCTTGGCGTTTTGACCACAAATTGGGATATTGTGTTGTTGGTTTTTTTTGCTTACAAATACTATATAATCGAGAATAAGCATTTTCAATATTGTATTTACATGAAATAAGGTTCAAGTAATAGAGCTGAGTAGGGAGATTAACTTGATATTGTGATACATTTATTTTTCTTTATCTTCAATTGGAAATTTAAGGCAGTTGTTTGGGAAAATACATTGTTTTAGGATTGTAAATGGGGTCGATTTCAGACCCCAAATTTGACAAATAACAGCAACACTATATACATACTAAAAACTGTACATCTCCTTGCAAACAGGCTCTATACAACCAAGGCATTCCAAGCTTCATGAAATATCTCACAACTTTAAAAAACTCAAGGTCTGCATGGGAATGATATAAATTCTCGAGGTGTTGTGTTAATGAGGTTTCTTATGAATAAGTTGGGAAGCATCGAGCTGAAAAGGTTTTTAGTTATTGATCCTCAAGTAAAAGAAGTCGTGTTTTTAAAGGATATACAAGAAAAAGACACCATTTTACCTTCTGTGAAATCATATCATTCTTGTTCTCTTCATCTTTTACATTCTTAATACACAAGTAACACTGTAAAATCATTATAAATTGTTAGACATTATTTTTTGTTGATTTTAAGAGTTGACTGATCCACAAATGTATCACAACACATCGGAAAATAACTGACATAAATACCTCATTTATTTTTCCCATTTGAAAAATCCACGCATTAACTGCTGTGTCCATAAACGTTTTTTTTTACGACGACATTTCATATGGACGAATATCAATGATTTTGTAATATACAAACAATTAAAGAGGATATTTTTCCTTATGTAAATTCATACTGTTCTATACAACCTCATCTTTTTTTGCATTCATAATAAACAGGGATTACACAAGTCGGCGCTTTCCTGGTGTCAGGGTTTTTTCCCCCACTTTTTGGGAAGATAGCCCATGGCTTTGGAATTGGGAATTTTATCGGCATTTTCATGTAATTGGGAAAATAAATTAATTAGCCTTTTTTTCCACACGAAAAGTCCAGTGATTAGGGAAATACTAAATTTGATATAACTCTTTATAATCATTCAAATTAAAAGAACAAAATCATATAATACTTTGTTAGATGTAATTGATGTAAAATTGAGATAAAATACGCATTAGACACTTCTTTCTAAAAAAAAAAAAAATTTTTTTTTTTTTTTGGAAATTGGGAAATTTTTGTCACATTTTGGGAAAAAAGTATACTTTTGGGATAGGGAACATAGCCGAATTTCGGCTATAAAATCGGGCCAAAAAAAACCCTGGGTGTATTTATGGGTCTGTTAAACGGACCCATACCCGAAGCATTTTATTTGTGCTTAAAAAAGTGCCTTATGATAATCATATATCAATAATATTTCAATTAGATCTAACAAAGAATATAACTATCATACTATGATTTTATTGGTATTAAATTTGAAGTATTACAAAGAATTTTTATTAAATATGTTTTTCCTAAATCAATGGTCTTTTTCATGGGAAAAAATTAAGAGTCCCAAAATTGCATTTTCCCCCAGAAAATACCTGACAATTCAATCATGAATATGTTACCTTCTGCATATTCAGGTCATTCTTGTCCACCACATCCTCAGCATCGTTGTCCTGACTCAGCAGCAACTGGAGCAGCAGAATAGCTTGATGCAATAATTGTATGTGTATTTAGGAACAGCATAAAACAAAGTAAACAAGGGCTGTTTGTAAAACATGCATGCCCCCCATATGGGCTCTACGTTGTAGTGACAGCCATTGTGTGAACATGTTTTTTGTCAATGTGACCTTGACCTTTGACCTAGTGGCCTGAAAATCAATAGGGGTCATCTGCGAGTCCTGATCAATCTACCTATCAAGTTTCATGATCCTAGGCATAAGCGTTCTTCAGTTATCATCTGGAAACCATGTTACTATTTCGGGTCACCGTGACCTTGACCTTTGACCTAGTGACCTGAAAATCAATAGGGTCATCTGCGAGTCATGATCAATGTACCTATGAAGTTTCATGATCCTAGGCATAAGCGTTCTTGAGTTATCATCCGGAAACCATTTTACTATTTCGGGTCACTGTGACCTTGACCTTTGACCTAGTGACCTCAAAATCAATAGGGGTCATCTGCAAGTCATGATCAAAGTTCCTATGAAGTTTCATGATCCTAGGCCCAAGCGTTCTTGAGTTATCATCCGGAAACCACCTGGTGGACCGACCGACAGACTGACATGAGCAAAGCAATATACCCCGTCTTCTTCGAAGGGGGGCATAATAATTAAATATCATATCATATGTGAATATTATGTTAACATTATATATCAAAATATATTCCTCGTAAGATTACTACTATATCATATTTTATAAAAACAAATTGAATCAATATAGATTTGGTAAATACTGTTGTTTATCTCGAAATGAAAGTCTAAAAATAGCATTAAGTGCTATGTACATGTGCATCTATGTACAAACATTAAATGTGCAGTTGAAGTGCTTTGTTTGTTCATGCACAGCTTTAAAAAACTTAAATTAAAGGACCATAAAGAAAAAATGTTATGACAACATAACATAATATGTATAAGTACATAAATAAAAAAAAAATCACATTGTATAAGTAAATTACTATTATGTGTACACAAAAAAGTTGTATTGAAATATAAAACACTTCAATGTTCGTATGCTCATCAACACATTGTGATTAAAATATTAATCACTAATTACAACAACTAATACATACATGTACACACTATTCCACTCTGAACACCAGGATGTTGTCCCCATATTGTCCCACAATGATTGATGATGTTGTGCTGCTGTAGCAGACTGACTGTGGGTTCCACACTCCATCCTCCTTAGTAGCCAGCGTAGCCAGCTTACTCTCTCCCTCCCAGCCCACCTGTAGTACAGTGTCGGACAGGTATCCACAGACCAGCACCTGGCCTGCAGGGGTCACATGTAGACCATCTGGGCCACGTAGTGCTGGGTCTGTGTATGTAGCCAGGAGTGTGCCATCCCTGGCCAGGGTGAGAAGCAGCCCGTAGCTGCTGATGATGTACAGCCTGTCCCCTGTGGGACTCACAGCACACTTGTATACTGCAAAACAGAGTAACATCAAGATATTGAATTACTGTAAATGTTAAATAATCTTATTAAACATGCTGCAGTGATATTGTATTACGCATATGTTGTTATAATAGGCCTTTACACATCTAAAATATATGCATACATTTCAATGATTCAATAGTTAAGTGTGACATTAAACTTCAGTAGCAGAGCTATTGTGTTAACGTTTGACATGTTGAAATGGGACTGGTGAATTAAATATGAATTGAACCAAAACAATTACACAGATGGAAAAAATTACACATACAGAAACAATTGCACAGTTCAATCAACAGTTTATACCATGTTACTATGTGCAGCATGAATAGATTTCCCACACATGTATACATGTGATACCTATGTACTGAAATAAGTGAAATTGACCAAAGCAGTTATAATTCATGTGCCGTGTTACAACATTATTTGTGTTTTTCAAGTGTTTATAACAAAAAAAATAATATTCAAAACAGCAGTTATTGACACTTTTCTAGCTAGGTAGTTACCGAACCAATTTCAACAGCAAAATGTTTAAGGTTCATGTAGAGGCTTCATTTGGAAAAATATGGGACCCCAAGCATTGAACTCAAATTTGACTAAAGGAAGAGGGCCACATTGACAATGTATACATGTATGCTTTAAAGGATGTTTTTCCTTCAAACTGCTACCAATTTTGTACATCAACGTATCATACCATCCACAAAATCAATCAAAATACAAAGCGATTTTAACACTAAAATATACATTATTTTCAAAAATCTGAATCATGTTTATTTCACGTATTTCGGCGGAAAATTATATAACTAGTGAATAATATCGACATTGACGAGGGCAAGTTACGCTTAAATAGTAAAAAAAGTTTACATATCTAGAAATATCAAAACTGGAACACATGTCATTTCATCACCATGGGGGCATGGGGGCAGCCATTTGTAAATTCATAACATAGAAAGAAAAATGCTAAAAACTAACTCATCGCCTAATTGACATTCCAAACGGTTGACGATGACAAATGCATTGGATTGTAATCTTTCCGTTGATGTTTGCAAACTGCACGATCAGACCTCATATACACTCAAAAGAATAACTATGTAAGAAGCATTTCACCAATGTTTACAATTGTTGTCGAATCACCATACTTATATTATTGCGCATAAAATAGTACGCTTACAGACTGACAGAAAGATCGATACGTAACTCCGTTAAATTCATCACGGTATACTATTCTATTGATAATATATAATAACACATCGCTTTAACAATCTAAAAGGAGAAATAATTGTTTTAAACAAAGTTTTTAATAATGAAAGTGAAAACAACAGAAGTTAGATGGATATTCTGTGAGATGCACTTCGGCTCCAGAAAAAACAATACAAATAAACTAAAAAAGACGTGTGGGGGACAATTTTCAGTTGGAAAATATTTGAAATAGGGTAAGTGATGATACCTCTACGTGGTCATTTCTGTTATTGAGTGCGATCTCTTGCTGATTAATGTTAATAGTTGTTTTACTAGTTGCGAACCAACTGTCAAAATATGTTTGTGTTTTCTCAGGTATGTGTATACACATACCCGGTTTTCTCACTACTGCACGTGGTTTCGACCGATTTGTTTTGCACGTTTTTCTACGGAGCACAGCGAGGGCCACGCTTTCAAAATGGGTAGAAGTAATCGAAATATAAAATCAATCGGTTTGCCAATTTCTTTATAATTCTTTACAATTTTATATGTCGTCTGCAATCTATTTCAATTTTAGATGGTTTAAATTTGCAATTTGGTTGAGAGGTAAATAACAAAATTGTTAAGCTTTTGAAAAAGAATTGTGACTCTTACTATCCACCATACCTGGATTTTTAAAAAGTAGTTACGTTTTAGTTATTTTTAGAATTTTGTTTAGGAAATTTATCCAAAATAGGCAGTTGAATAAAACCTCATTTGTTGTTTTATGACAATAATTTTCTGTGAAATGTTGCTAACTTGACCTTGTATATGTATATAGCTTTGTATTTATTCAACTTAAGGTAGTGCATATCCTTCCTAACTTTAGATTGAGATTTTGTAAATTAGTGTAAAAATGTATTGGTTTTAAACCAAAATATGAATAAAGCACACAAATATTGAATGTCAAAAATGTGTTTATGTTATTCTATCCGTCTTTAACTTTAAAATGATATATAGTTTGACCATATTGTACCACATTGAATGAAGAAAAACCAAAGCGAATTTTTAATTAATTTTATCCCCCCCCATGAACCTTAAATGAACATAGATCTACTACTATAATTGCAATGAAATTAATACATACATTTGAACACTTCATAAAAGAATACAACCACAAGAGTACCTATGTTATATGGTGTTATGAAATTGTTCAATCTATCAAACATATTGTACATGTACAATCATTTAAAAACCACAAAATTAGGACTAGGTCAGAAAGTGTCTCACTGCCAGGAACTCAGTTTCTATTTATAGACATGCCATGTAGTGACAGTCAAAATACTTCATTACTCATGTTTATAAATCAATATTTCTGAATCTTGTTTTGACTACAATGTACTGTAGCATTCAAAGGGCACATATGAATTATAGAACAAATATTTTATAATACATCAGCAGGTTTTCTGCTATGACATCCGACTGTTATTTTATTTTCATCTCACAAAGTATATAACTATAATTTATATGATTAAAAAAACAAACAAGATAAAGGCCATATGAGTCAATATTTGTTGATTAAAAAAATAAATCCCAATTCGGTTCATTAAGTCGATAAAATTTTTCCAATTTGTGATTGTATGGATTTAAAACAAGAGCACAGCATAACAGGTGCCAACGCTCGGCTGCGAAAGCTTGTTTATGTATATATTTATGTAGATATAATTTTAACTAAACAGTAACATGCCACTAGTTAAAAGATTCTTAAGATTAACAAACACTTTTTTAATATGGACGTGAATTTTTTTTGTGAGAACAAAACATAACATACTTTATGTGGTAGGACTAGGAAATTAATATTAACTTTATTGAAAACCATTCAAATAAACATTAAGATTAATGTAAGTATAATAATAAACTTATTCATTTTAGCATCCAGGCTTATTGAGATACTCTCAAGTCTGTTTTCTGGGAAGAACCAGTACATAATGTTTTTGTAAAGATCATGAGAACCCTCCCCAAGTAGGGATCAAACGTGTGGCCTCCCAATGGCTAGGCAGGCACCATATCTACAATAACACAACAAGATTATTAAACTATACAATATATAAATAAATAAATAAATAAATAAATATGTATAAGATTTATATATTTCATTTATGCCAGGTCACATGCTGATGACACCAGTGTCGGTGATGGCAGCTCTGAAAGTGTCGGTGGGCAGGCATCTCCTGACGAGCATGAAATCTCCACAAATAACAAACAAGAGGGCCATGATAGCCCTGTATCACTCCACTGCTGAAGAAAAGGCTGAAACAAATATTCTTGGCATGTGTAAATACTTAAATATAGGCCCTATTTAAGCACATGTACACTTTTGTGACCCTCTGGGCTGGGTCAAATTTAACCTCAGGGACATAATTTGAGAAAACTTTGAAGATGACTACTATATCTCACTACATACAAAATGTGGTAGCCCTAGGTCCTAGAGTTAAGGACAAGAATATTTTAAAAGTTTTAACAAAATAAGCAAGATATGAGCGTATATAATGTTCAATTTTGTGACCCGCGGGTCAAATTTGACCCAAAGGGCATAATTTGAACAAACTTGGTATAAGAGGACTATAAGAATGATGTTACTGCATATCAAATTTGGTAGCAATAGTCCGAATGGTTTTTGACAAGAAGATTTTTTTTAAAGATTTCACAAAATAGGCGATTTATAAGCGTTTATTCAATTTTGTGATCCCCAGGTGCAGGGTCAAAGTTGACCCAGAGGCATTATTTGAAAAAATGTGGTAGAAGTTTATTAGATGTCTATACATACCAAATTTGGTAGCCCTAGGCACAATGTTGGTAGCCCTAGGCACAATGGTTATGGACAAGAAGATTTTTTAAGTTTTGACAAAATAGGCCCCATTAGTGTATGTTCAGTTTTGTGACCCCTGCGCAGGGTCAAATTTGACCCAAGGGGCATAATTTGAACAAACTTGGTAGAGAACTATAAGATGCCACTACATACTGAATTTGGTAGCCCTATAGGCCCAATGGTTATGGACGAGAAGATATGTAAAGTTTTCACAAAATAGACCCTATATAAGCATATGTTAGATTAGATGTCACTACATACCGAATTTGGTAGCCCTATGCCTTGTAACACTTTTGTCCTAGTAAGCTGACTGAACTCAATTCGAACTATCATACATGTAGGGATGCTCTTAAGCCTTGGTTATTTGGCAGTCAGACTGATGTTAAAACAGTCACAAACTGCTTGTTTACTGGGGTTAGAAAAAAAATACTTCAATTTGACAGGGTGATGGAAAGTTTTGTTTACTTGCTGAGATCACGTTTCTGGAACATGACTGTTTATATAAGCTTTTATATAAGCATTAGTATAAAAGAGGGGTATTTTTAAAACAAATCGAGCCATTATTGATAGCAACTCGCACAGTAAACATTATAATTTTACGGCTTTACGGTAAGGCAGGAGAGAGGGACATTTACTTTCTGGACGGATTATTTTTGTGTTGGAGTATCTTGTTTCTTTCTTGTTTTGATCTTGTTCAATTTCTTAATAAGAATTACATACATTTACAATACAAATAAGAATAATATACATTTACAATACAACATATACAAACATTTTAAACAAGAATAAAAGACTATATATGCTATAAAAAGACTTGTTGCTTTCTTTCGCAAACTGATGAGTAATTTAACAAACCTGGAACATTTAAGTCAAAACAAAAAATTACACAACGCGACTTAAACGACTTAAACGAACCATTGAACACTAATATATTCACATAAGGGTAGAAGTGCCACAGCCTTATGGTAAAAGGACAAGACAATTTTTAAAGCGTTCACAAAATAGGCACTATATAAGCATATAATCGATTTTGTGGCCCCCAGGGCAGGGTCAAATTTGACCCCTAGGGCATAATTTCAACAAACTAAATAGAGGACTTTGTCACTACATACTAAATTGTGTAGCTCTAGGCCTAATGGTAATGGACAATTTTTTTAAGTTTTCACAAAACAGGCATTATATAAGCATTTGTTCAATTTTTTGACACCCGGGGCAAGATCAAATTTGACCCCAGGGATCAAATTTGAACAGATTTTGTAGAGGACTATTAGATGTCAATACATATCAAATTTGACAGCCCTAGACCGGATGGTTATGGACAAGAAGATTTTTTAAGTTTTCACAAAATAGACCTTATATAAGCATATGTTCAACTTTGTGACCCCGGGGCAGGGTCAAATTTGACCCAAGGGATCAAATTTGAACATACTTGGTAGACAACTATAAGATGTCACTACATACCAAATTGAATAGCCCTAGGCTCGATGTTTAAGGACAAGAAGATTTTTAAAGTTTTCACAAAATAGGCTCCATATAAGCATATGTTCAATTTTGTGACCCCCAGGGCAGAGTGAAATTTGACCCCAGGGGCATAATATAAACAAACTTGGTAGAGGACTTTAAGATGTCACTACATACCAAATTTGGTAGCCCTAGGCCCAATGGTTTTGGACAAGCCCTTTACAAGCATATATATTCAATTTTGTGACCCCCGGGGCAGTTTTATATTTGACCCCAAGGGCATATTGAACAAACTAAGAAGAGAACTATTATATGTCACTACATACCAAATTAGGCAGCCCTATGCCATACGGTTATGGACAAGAAGATTTAAAAAAAATCCCACAATAGGCCTTATATAAGCATATGTTCAATTTTGTGACCCACGGAGCAGGGTCAAACTTGACCCCAGGGGCATAATTTGAACAAACTTGGTAGAGTACTATAAGATGCCACTACATACCAAATTTGGTAGCCCTATAGGCCCAATTATTATGGACGAGAAGATTTGTAAAGTTTTCACAAGATAGACCCTATATAAGCATATGTTCAATGTTGTGACCCCAGGGGAAGGGTCAAATTTGTCCCCAGGGGCATAGTTTGAACAAATTTGGTAGAGGACTATTAGATATCTCTACATACTGAATTTGATAGCCCTATATGCCAGATAGTTATGGATGAGAAGTTTTTGAAAGATTTTACAAAATAGGCCTTATATAAGATTTTTTTTTAATTTATGACCCCCGGGGCAGGGTCAAATTTTACCCCAGGGGCATAATTTGAAAAAAAAGAGGTTTACCCCAGGAACATTCCTGAGAAATTTCATCAGAATTGGACCAGTAGTTTAGGAGAATAAGAGGTTTATAAGGAAAGTTAACGCACGGATGGACGCACATGCACGGACACAGGATCATGATATAAGCCCCGCTGGCCTTTGGCCAATGGTGCTAAAAATCAGAAATAACCATCAAATATGTTAATGCCTCAGACGATAAAATCATATTTTTATACTGGCTTGCCAACTTTCGTTATTTTTAACTCTTTGTTTTTGACATCGATTGAATTTGGTGCCTACGAGTTATGTTCTGAAAAACTGAAAACTGTCAAGATTGAGAAGGGCGTAAAAAAAGTTGACCAGTTGATGAGTTTAAATGACATAATAAACAAATAATCTGAATTGTGATGCAACAAAATGAAAAAAAAACCTCTTCATTGCAAGTACTGTATTGATAAATAAAACATTTGTTGATTTTGAATGAGTTGTATCTTTTCATTGTATTGTTGTTCTTTGAATGCTATGTACATTCACATGTGACAGTAACATATACTTTCAAATCACATATATCACAGGCCATATAAGTATAGATTGATATATTTATCACAACAGTCCATATTTATTTCCCAATTGATTAAAACTAAAAAATTGGCCATGTGTTTATATTATGAACCAACAAAGACTTGAAGAATAATATGAAAATAGTTTTTATTGTTACTGTGCCCATATGAATTTATATGTGTATTTCTTTGATGTCAAAATGAAACACTTCAGGTATCTGTAAAAAAAACTGTTGTAAACTTTTTTGGTTCATTATAAATGAGCATATATCTAACAACATAATTTTTCAGACATTTCTAAAAATTATGGGATACAGAGATATTGCTCATTTTTAGAATTTTCCACTTTTACCACAATTATTCCTAATTTTAATTGTATCTCTATTGATGGTTTTACTATATATATGAATAACAAAAAATAAGGAGACACTCATCGAAAACATTCATTAAAAATAATCCAAGCAATTTAATTTCACGTGATTAAATCATTGTCAGTAAAAAGCATTAATATTAAACGACTGGAAATTAAATCAGAATCTTAAAGCAAACAGACAAATAAGGCACTCACTTATTAAATAAACTCTTTTTGGGAGGCACAAAACATTTAATCTAGAAAGACATTCTCCTAGCACAGTTGTCGTTCGTGCCTCAACATACAACATCTCTGCATCGGGCTCAATTCCAGAAATCTTGGCGAAACACATCAAAGTAATTTTACGCTCTTTCATGGAAATATATATCTAGGACACCAAGCATAATATTTTAAGTAATAACCTTCAAAAACTGCATATATTGTTAATTTATCGAGATATTTAATAACAATTATGAGAACAATTTTCATGCCCATTTACGCAGATAGCATCACTCCGCTAAAATGTAAACAAAGGCCGAAATGGTGACGAAAAGCAAGTGTTAATCTACATACACATTGAAAGTTTCGTGCATGTTTATGTTGAATGTGTAATCAAATGAAAATAGCTAATTATGGGAACATATCGTAAGTTTGCAATTTGGATAGATAGATAATAATTATTTTTGATAATTAATAGTGTATCATTGTATGAAGATAATGATCAATGTTTTTGTTTTGTTTTGTTCTGCTTATTTGGCTAGGCTGGTCTTGGTTATTGCTCTGTCATATATTTGTATACTACCATGTGCTTAATAACCTCTTTACCATGCTTATTTTATGTTTTTAATTGTCTTCATTAATTTGTAAGCTTACGGTTTAGATGAGCGTAAATATCTCAGTTTTTATTTATTACTATTAGTTGCTTATCATTTTGCTTTATCTTTTGCTTTGTGTTGCTTATTTGGCAAGGCTGGTCTTAGTTATTGCTCTACCTCATATATATATATATACTACTATGTGCTTCTAAGGCAAGCATTTTTTTCAATTATTATGTATTACGGGAGCGCCCGACCCTATTTTTTGAAAAATACAAATAAAAATAAAAGTCACTTTCGTTTTTTTATTTACATTTCACCTGCCGACCTGGTATTTTATCCAAAACTAGAAAAAAATGTGGAGATTGCCGAAAGTGTTGTTCAAAATTTGTTTATAATATGGGTTGTTTCGTTGTGCCAAGTCGACTTGTTAAGCGTCAGCGATTTTCAATGGCTTTTGCAGCCAATACCACACGCTATTAGCCAATTGGTGAGTATTTAACAAATGATTTTCATATTTCATTTCCGAAATGACGGACATTAACAACAACGAGACAAATGTAGCATATTTTAAAATCAAATTAATTAAAAACAGAGCAGAAACAATTTCAATTAGAAAAGTTAATCTTCAGAACACCATTGTTGCCCATATTATGAGATACGAAATTAAAAATAATTAGAGTTTTTGCAGAGGTGTCATCATCGATTCCTTTCAGTGTGTTTAAACGATTTGGGTAGGTTTAATAAATAAGCGTATTTATTAAAATGTAGATCCTGTAATATTTTTATAGATAAAAATAAACATCCCGAAAATGTCCAAGAAGTACTACTTCACGTTTCTTTATAATGAACATGAGGACTGAACAATAGGTACTTGCATCAATAATCCCATTCTCCACCCACCCATATATATTCTTTATTTAGAAAAGTGTTCAACACAGCTTCTGAAAAAAATTAGATTGGGTCCGGATGTCCGTATGTCTGTCAAAGTCACAAGATAGTTTTATAATTATTTTTCTTAGCAATTTAACATGCTTATTATTCTTCATTAACTTAAAACAAAACATTTTTTCCATATATTAAACTGTACAACTATTTTTATATCAACGTTTTAACCATTTTCCCTGTACCTTTTGACCAAGTTACGCAGTTTGGATCAGTTCATTTAATTGAATTTCTACAGATGAAACCAAAGTTTTGACTTTCAAAATGTCATGAAAAAGCAAATGGAATTTATTTCTTAATTATTTGATCAGTTTTGTAAATCTTAATGTATTTTTCAAAAATGAGTATTTATTTAGCCGAAATATGATGTTCTATCAACTGTACATAATGTTTTCATACTGCAGGATTTGTTCTGCAAGGAATGCAAGTAAATTTATCGCACCTCAGGCTCTGTTGATAAAATGTGCTCAATTGGCTCTATGTATTTGTTCCAAGGGTTATTATTATCTTCACTTTTATAGAGCTCTCTCTGTTTATTATATATCCAACACATGTTATTGCTGTTTCTCCTTAAAATATACAGACAACACATTCCATAGAAATTTTCATTTGAACTTAAACTGTGAATAAGAGAGGAACAAAATAATATGTGCAAAAGTTTACACCATTTTATTTTGACAAAATTGTCAGTCTTTTATGAAATTATTAAAATAAAATACTATTTACAAAATATACAATTACAAAGTTCAACAGTTGTTTTCTATATATAATTAATATTGCGAGTAAATTATATACAGTCAGCAGAGCAATTCTACTAGAACAATTAAAATACTTGCTACATTAATAAATTAATTCTCTATACGGCTTTCACGTAAGAAAATGTTCAATCAAATAAATCTAGGTTTCTAGGTATATTGTGTCTTTTACCTCAATATTTTGTTGGGGCTAATGTGAAGCCAATGGACATGATACAAAAACTACGAAGATTACCACCATACAATGTCACATATGGAATGAGTGATGTATTGGACGTCATCATTGATGACGTTCAATCGAACGAATGATAAAGGGGGCTAAGTTTCGTTAAGCTGGCGCATATAGCCGCGATTTGGGAGTCTTGAAAACTGGTCGGTAACTTTTGCTGAAATTTGACATGTATATGGACAAGAATGCGATCTACCTGTTGGCGTAGGCGTTATACCTGGGAAAAATCAAGTTTTCGAGTATTTTGCGTTTAAATATTTTTATGGGAAAGGGCACGCGCGCGTTACGTCATGAAAAGCGCTTAGGCTAGCTTCCATCTTGCTACGAAACAAAGAAACTGGCGTTACGCGTTATTAAATCAGTTAGGCGTTTAATCGATAAACAAAGGCGTAATAATTGTGTTTGAATATCAATCGGTAGTACACATGCATGTCTTTTGTGCACATTGTGGTTTTTTTAATGAACATGACATAAATCTATGTGTTATTCAACGTATTGTGTGCGACGAGTTAAAGAAAGGTTTACACGGCTAGGCTTTCCGAGATAAATGTAAGTACACACTGGTATTAGAATGGTTTTCTATTTATCCGATAATATCTTGAATATAAATGATATTGAGACAATTACATTATTAGGGTTTAATAATTTATTATTTAATCAATAAATAAAGGCGAGCAGCAAATCAATTAATTTCGTTTGTAGGGGAAACCAAAAGTAAACAAACCAACCGTCAAAATGGCTGACAACATAGCAACGTAGGAATTAACACTCAGAAAATATTTACAAAATAAGTTCATCAGAAATGATGTAAAGTGAACGCTAATTCGCTATTTTGAAGATAAGTATACGATCTATTGAAAAACCATAACATTTGACATAAAAACACCCGCGGATATGGAAATCTTCAGCGTAACGAAATAGCAGACACCACACGGCGTCTCATCTGATTCTACGCTGTTTGCCAAGGCCGATAATATAATGAATGGAAATGCACAAACTCAGTAACTGGCAAGCATATATGCATTAGTAGGTTGTTTCGTGATTATTTAGAAACGACTACATAATTCTTTTGGTTCAGCCAGTGCAACTTAACAAAAATAAGTATAAAAAGTTTCTACACCTGACAACAATGTGCCAACTTAATACAAGGTAAGTTGTTTACATTATTTAAAATATTGCAAGCTTACAGTATACAACAATAAAGAGCTGGTACAATGTAATGTCATCGTTTTAATTTTAATAAGCCCGTGGTTAATTACCCTTTTTAATCTTATGGATCAATGCATCTCTAACACCTTCAATTGACTTGTTCGTGAAAAATATACACCTTCAGTGCATGTTATCCCATACACCATCACTCACTTACTAAGGCTCGATTGGTCATTGTCGGCTCGGTAACTACTTACCGGTACATGTACCCCGGGTACTCTTAACTTTACTTACATGTACCCCGGGTACAGTAAATAAACTTAAACATACCTGCAAATATTAGATTGTATCCAAGTTGCATATCCGCCCAAAACCCGATTTCGTAAAACATACTACCGATTAAAGTAAAACAATATTGTTTACCTTAAACAAAATTCTCTTTTAAAATTTCTGCATCAACATGCTTTTTAGTACGAGTGTTGAGAGGACGCTGTAGAAATAATCAAGTAATCAAGAATACGTCTCTGTTTTTATTTCCTTCATGTATAATGACGATAAGGATTGACGACTAACATTGACGACAATGATCACAAGCATTTACGACTAACACTGACGACAAGCATTGGCGACTAGATGTAACATTGAAGATTCTCTACAATAAATGAAATTAACAACAAGAGTTCCGCGGTCGGAGATGACCGCATTGAAGCCGGATTTTTGATTTAAATGACAGGAAAGTACCTTTCGTGTTTTTGTCAATGCAATACTTAAATTACTGAAATATTGTTCAAAGGTCAAAATGAAATGTAAGTACTTTTCAAGGCATGAGCAAACCTTGTGTTATGTTTTGAATGCATGCATATACATGAACAACAATAACATTTAAGGTCACAAATATGACACGAATGACATTGAAATGAATGACCTTGAAATGACCAGTGGTCATCTAAGTGTGCTTGCAAACCTTTACGTCAAGTTTGAGATTCTAGGTCCAAGCATACCAAAGTTATAACAATTTTAACATTTTAACATTGAAGGTCACAGTGACCTTGACCTTCAAATGAATGACATTGAAATGAGCAGTGGTGATCTTCTAGTACTGGCCAACCTTTATGTCAAGTTTGAAGACTCTAGGTACAAGCATACCAAAGTTATAACATGGAATAAGAACTTTAACATTTTTACCTACCAAAGTTATAAGAACTTTAACATTTTTACATTCAAGGTCACAGTGACCTTGACCTTAGAATGAATGACCTTGAAATGACCAGTGGTCATCTAAGTGTGCTTGCAAACCTTCATGTCAAGTTTGAAGACTCTATGTCCAAGCATACCAAAGTTATAACAATTTTAACATTTAAGGTCACAGTGACCTTGACCTTCAAATGAATGACATTGAAATGACCAGTGGTCATCTTCTAGTACTGGCCAATCTTTATTTCAAGTTTGAAGACTCTAGGTACAAGCATACCAAAGTTATAACATGAAATAAGAACTTTAACATTTTTACATTCAAGGTCACAGTGACCTTGACCTTCAAATGAATGACCTTGAAATGTCCAGTGGTTACTTACTAGTTCTGGCCAACCTTCATGTCAAGTTTCAAGACTCTAGGTCCAAGCATACCAAAGTTATAACAACTTTAACATTTTTACATTCAAGGTCACAGTGACCTTGACCTTCAAATGAATGACCTTGAAATGTCCAGTGGTTACTTACTAGTTCTGGCCAACCTTCATGTCAAGTTTCAAGACTCTAGATCCAAGCATACCAAAGTAATAACAACTTTAACATTTTTATATTGAAGGTCACAGTGACCTTCACCTTCAAATGAATGACCTTGAAATGACCAGTGGTCATCTGTTAATCCTGGCCAACCTTCATGTCAAGTTTGAAGACTCTAGGTCCAAGCATACCAAAGTTATACCATGAAATAAGAACTTTAACATTTTTACATTCAAGGTCACAGTGACCTTGACCTTCAAATGAATGACCTTGAAATGACCAGTGGTTACTAACTAGTTATGGCCAACCTTCATGTCAAGTTTCAAGACTCTAGGTCCAAGCATACCAAAGTTATAACAACTTTAACATTTTTTATATTGAAGGTCACAGTGACCTTGACCTTCAAATGAATGACCTTGAAATGACCAGTGGTCATCTGTTAATCCTGGCCAACCTTCATGTCAAGTTTGAAGACTCTAGGTCCAAGCATACCAAAGTTATACCATGAAATAAGAACTTTAACATTTTCGAGCACGCCGCCACCCCGCCCGCCCCCCCCGCCCGCCCGACAACATCAATCTATAAGCCGAGATTTTTTCGAAAAAAATCCGGCTAATAAAAAATGAATAATAAGATTATAGTACAACAGATATGCTTTTCAAAGTATAATATAATAGCATACACTCATTAGAATAAGAGGTTTCATAAATAACAATTTGAAACATTTTCAATCAATATCGAAATATCTTATACAATATTTATTACACAGCATGAATTAATTGTTAAAACATAATATAAATACCGAGTATGGTGTTCCCCATTTAACGGACCTTGCAAACCAAATAATGTTTCTTTAAAAAAATCTATGACGGTAAAAAGTGAACGTGCGATGTCGTGGAAAATATACTTGACGACATCATACAATGATGCGACTTTAAACAATTTAAGATTTAAAATTAAATCACATTATTGATTTTAAAAATGAGTTTTGATAATATAAATGCCATTGAACAGAAAATTGACATAAATGTAAACATAATTTATTTTTACAAAATACCCGACAACGACCGATTTAGTGTTAAAATTCCCGGGTACGTTTTAGTATATTTACCGTACCCAGGGTACGAGCCTTACTAACTGTATTATTATTATATCTCACCGACTACAAGTTACCTTTTCCTTGTTGTGTTTATCAACCTGGAATTTATGTAAAATCCGGCTTTCTTTACTTTTATTTTTCATTCATTTGATTACGCAATTGTTGATGTACCTCGTGGAAAATTATTTGAATCTTTGGATTTTAATGGCGACAAGCTGGAAGTGTCAATTTATTTTAAAAACGAATCTAAGATTTTAAGTATTGTGTGTTTGTCATGCATTATTCAGTGTTTTCCAGAAAAAATTGAGAAGCCAGTTATATGGCCGGCAACTATGCAGTAAAACAAAAGCATTTATGACATTTAATTGATATATTTGGGAAAAGTAGCCGTCATGTAAATGTAAGAGTAAATGTAACCGGCAGAATCGCTGGCTGCCGGTATTTAAAGAGAACACTGATAATAGTAAACTAAATCTTTACGACACGATTACAGCATTGTAAAATTGTGTTTTGGGTGATAATGGTTAGTAATTCATACAAAGGTTATTAAAAAATATTGTGCTTTAAAATTAATTTTGAGAATGGGATGGAAGAACAGAAAATGAACAGCATACAGGGATGGAAATAAGTGGTTTCCCATGAGCCCGGGGCAAGTAGATTTTGGCCTGGGCAACTCAATTTCAAAAGATGGTAAACTTGTTTTTTTTTAAATCTTAAAACAATTCAGTGCAATAAAAATTGAAAAACAATTGATCACCATGGATCAATACTAGTTAAATAACATTCATTATTTAGGAATAGGACATGATTCAATTCAGGCTCATAATAATACATCATGCATTGAACATGTGTTTTGTCAGCAAATGTATATAATTATCTATTATTTTATTAAAAAAATGTATAATAATATTCACATGTTCATATTTCTGGGCTCGTTATTCTTTATCTGGGCAACCAAAATACTAAAGATGGTTGCCCACAATAGTAAAAAGTTAGTTTCAATCCCTGGCATATATCATTGTAACTTTATTGTTTAACTGCATTGCATTAAAATTGTGATTGAGGTAAGCTTGTTGTTTATAGTATATTTACTTTTTAGCTCGACTATTATATATGAAATATATATAGTGGACCTATCCTACTCACCCCGGCGTAGGTGCGCGCATTGGCATGTTTGCGTACCACCTCGAATATATTTCCTATGTCAATTGACATATTGCTTTCATACATGTATTTTGCTTCTTTGCCAACATGACCCCAATGTATAAACAAAAGCAGATAACTGTATCAAGCATTTTGTAACAATTATGGCCTTTTTTTCACTAAGAATAAGCATATAATTGATAAATCTATTTTAAAGTTTGCGTACCACCTTTAAATTGCCACAACTTCTTTATTATGCTCTCCCCAAATTTTTTAAGGGGGGAGCATAAAGTCGCCGCTTCGTCTGTCCGTCCGTGCACAATTTTTGTCCGGGCTATTTTTCAGCAACTAATGACTGGAATTCAATTAAACTTAATGGGAAGCTTCACTACCAAGAGGAGACATGCATATTATCAGCCGGTTCTGGTCAGATGATTTTTCACAGAGTTACAATGTATGGCCCTATGAAATTTTCCATTAACTGTACATATAACGCGATCTACCTGTTGGCGTTTTCGTTATAACTGGGAAAAATCTAGTTTTTGATTAAATCACGAAAAAGTGGTGTTTTTTATTGCGCAATCGCTATAAACACGTGGCTTGGCCGGAAGTACATGTAGCTTTAATAGCAACCCCAAGACAATTCACCCCCAGAAGACAATTCACGGGCTAGACAATTCAAATTAGATTTTTCATACCCCAATTTTTCGATTTTCGTAATCATTTTTGTCGTACCCAAATGTTTTTCGTACCCAAATTCTTCTCCATTAAAAAATCTGCATCAACATGCTTTTTAGTATGAGTGTTGAGAGGACGCTGTAGGAATAAGCAAGTAATCAAGAATACGTCTCTGTTTCTGCTTTAATTTCCTTCATGTATAATGACGATAACGATTGACGACTAACATTGACGACAATGATCACAAGCATTTACGACTAACACTGACAACAAGCATTGGCGACTAGATGTAACATTGACGATTCTCTACAATAAATGAAATTAACAATAAAAAATGAATAATAAGATTATAGTACAACAGATAAGCTTTTTAAAGTATAATATAATAGCATACACTCATTAGAATAAGAGGTTTCATAAATAACAATTTGAAACATTTTCAATCAATATCGAAATATCTTATACAATATTTATCACAGCATGAATTAATTGTTAAAACATAATATAAATACCGAACATGGTGTTTCCCATTTAACGGACCTCGCAAACCAAATAATGTTTCTTTAAAAAAATCTATGGTGGTAAAAAGTGAACGTGCAACGTCGCGGAAAATATTTTACTTGACGACGTCATACAATGATGTGACTTTAAACAATTTAAGATTTAAAATTAAATCACATTAATGATTTAACAAAGAGTTTTGATAATATAAATGCCATTTAACAGAAAATTGACATAAATGTGACCATAATTAATTTTTACAAAATAGCCAACATCAACCGATTTAGTGTTAAAATTCCCGGGTACGTTTTAGTATATTTACCGTACCCAGGGTACGGGCCTTACTAACTGTATTATTATTATATCTCACCGACTACAAGGTACTTTTACCTTGTTGTGTTTATCAACCTGGAATTTATGTAAAATCCGGCTTTCTTTACTTTTATTTTTCATTCATTTGATTACGCAATTGTTGACGTATCTCGTGGAAAATTATTTGAATCTTTGGATTTTAATGACGACAAGCTGGAAGTGTCAATTTATTTTAAAAACAAATCTAAGATTATAAGTATTGTGTGTTTGTCATGCATAATTCAGTGTTTTCCAGAAAAATTTGAGTAGTCAGTTATATGGCCGGCAACTATGCAGTAAAACAAAAGCATTTATGACATTTACTTGATATATTAGGGAAAAGTAGCCGGCAATGTAAGAGTTAATGTATACGGCAAAATCGCTGGCTGCCGGTATTTAAAGAGAACACTGATAATAGTTAACTAAATCTCTACGACAGGATTACAGCTTTGTAAAATTGTTTTTTGGGTGATAATGGTTAGTAATTCATACAAATGTTATTAAAAAATATTGTGCTTTAAAATTAATTTTGAGAATGGGATGGAAGAACAGAAAATGAAGAGCATAAAGGGATGGAAATAAGTGGTTTCCCGTGAGCCCGGGGCAAGTAGATTTTGGCCTGGGCAACTCAATTTCAAAAGTTGGTAAACTTCTTTTTTTTAAAGCTTAAAACAATGCACTGCAATAAAAATTGTAAAACACTTGATCACCATGGATCAATACTAGTTAAATAACATTCATTATTTAGGAATAGGACATGATTCAATTCAGGCTCATAATAAAACATCATGCATTGAACATGTGTTGTCAGCAAATGTATTTAATTATCTATTATTTTATTAAAAGAATGTATTATATTCACATGTTCATATTTCTGGGCTCGTTATTCTTTATCTGGGCAACCAAAATACTAAAGATGGTTGCCCACAATAGTAAACAGTTAGTTTCAATCCCTGGCATATCATTGTATCTCTATTGTTTAACTGCATTGCATTAAAGTTGTGATTGAGGTTAGCTTGTTGTTTATAGTATATTTACATTTTAGCTTGACTGTTATATATGAAATATATATCTTGTCGAGCTATCCTACACAACCGGGCGTCGGTGTGCGCATTGGAATGTTTGCGTACAACCTCAAATATATTTCCTATGTCCATTGACATATTGCTTTTATATTTTGCATACTTCATTACCGACATAACCCCAATCTATAAACAAGAGCAGACAACTCATTTACTGTATCAAGCATTTTAACAGAATTAGGCCCTTTTTCACTTAGAATATGCATATTATTGATAAATCTATGTTAAAGTTTGCATATGACCTCAAATATTTTTCATGTCCCTTGACATATTGCGTTCATACACCATGTATTTTGCTTATTAACCAACATGACCCCAATGCATAAACAAGAGCAGATAACTGTATCAAGCATTTTGTAACAGTTATGGCCTTTTTGTCACTTAGAATAAGCATATAATTGATAAATCTATTTAAAAGTTTGCGTACCACCTTTAAATTGCCAAAACTTGTTTATTATGCTCCCCCCCCCCCCAAATTTTTTAGGGGGAGCATATAGTGGCCGCTTCGTCTGTCCGTCGGTGCACAAATTTGTTTCGTACCCAATTTTTTTTGTACCCAAATTTATATTTGTACCCTTTTTTTTTCATACCCAAATAGTTTTTTGTTACCTAATTTTTTCGTTCCATATAGGTTTTCAGAACAATTTTTTTTTTCGTACCCAATTTTTTTTTCGTACACATTTTTTTCATACCCATTTTTTTTCGTACCAATTTTTTTCGTACCAAAATGTTTTTCGTACCCAAATTTTTTCGTACCCAAATTTTTTTTCGTACCAATTTTTTTTCTCAAAATAATCGGTTTTCAATTTGATTTGATCTCCCCACTCATTCCATCCCGCGAAACCCTTAAGGTGTCGCAACTCTAGTATGGAATGAGTGATGTATTGGACGTCATCATTGAACGAATGAAAATGGGGGCTAAGTTTCGTTAAGCTGGGGCAAATCACTGCGATTTGAGTCTTGAAAACTGGCCCAGCACGTTTGCTGAAATTTGACATTTATATGGACAAGAATGCGATCTACCTGTTGGCGTAGGCGTTATACCTGGGAAAAATCAAGTTTTGAGTATTTTATGTTTAATTTTTTTTTCTGAAAAAGGGCACGCGCGCGGATAAACATTGTGACGTCACGTCATGAAAAGCGCTTAGGCTAGCTTCCATCTTGCTACCAAACAAAGAAACTGACGTTACACGTTATAAATTCAATATACAAAGATGAAATTGTTCTGCTTAAATAGCATCAATACAAATGACTGCATTTTGTGCAGCGGATGGGTGTTACAAAAGATACGACAGAACAAAACAGTGCATAAGTGTGTATGTTAGCCTGGGTGGGTACGCACCCGAAATAAATTGTTGCAGTTTGTCTTGGCAATTCCAGCCTTAAAATAATAGTTTAATCGTCTTGCGAACCCTTAAATTAACATTGGCGACAAGGATTTGTGATAGGCGAGTGTTGGCTGACAGTTTTGAACGTCAACTCGGCATTTTCAAGTATAAAAATTTGATTTGTTTGTCTTCAACTGGTGTCTTGGTTAAAACATTCACTGAAAAATGGCGACATTCATTGGAAAAATTGATATTTTTGATGACAGTACGGAGTCGCGGAACTGTTACAGTGAAAGGTTGGAGGAATATTTTACTGCTAATGAGATAGTCAACGAAAAGCGTGTGCTATCTCTTCTGTCATTAGTCGGTGGAAGAACTTACCAGATTTTAAGAGATTTGACTTCCCCAGACAAACCAGGTACAAAGACCTATTAAGTTCTATGTGAACTGTTGCAGAAATACTTCAACCCTAGACCATTAGTGACAAAGGAACGCTTTCAATAAAGGGATCACAGACCGGATGAGTCTGTAAAAGACTTTAATGTCAGATCCGGGCTTAGATGATTTCAGCATTTTCAAAATACATGCCAGTTTGGTTATCAAGATCCCAAGCTCATTTTTTTTCGTACCCAAATTATTTTTGGCATAAATTTTTTCGTACCCAAAATTTTCGTACCCACATTTTGTTTTCATACTAATTTTTTTCTTACCATCATGTTTTTTTTTGCACCGAAATTTTTATTTGTACCTAATTTTTTTTGGCATAATTTTTTCTGCCAAATTATTTTCGTATCAACATTTGTTTTCCAAATTTTCGTTCCCGCATTTTTCTTACCCTAAAATTTCGTAATTTTTTAGTCCTCACTCATTCCATCCCGCGAAACCCTAAAGGTGTCGTAACTATAGTACAAAATAATTATCACCTAACCCATGCTTTTTGAGAGAATAAAATTGTTTAAGATCTTTATTATGTAAGTAAATATTAATCATGTGAAACAAGGAAGAGTTATTTTTTACTCCAAATGTATGATTTGATCACGCCTAGAAGAAGAAAACACTAACATGTTACACGAAATATTGAACCCCTGACCCTTGCGGTTACTGTGTTGTTGGGGATAATAAAATACATTAATCCATATAAATCAGTTGACCCCTGAAGCGCAAACAGTTTTGACCACGGAGACATGTTTTGAGGAAACTTAGCAAAGAACCACTATATGGTTGGCATGCAACGTAACAAACCAATGGGCCTTATGGTTTCAGAGAATAATTATATTATTTATATTTATATGCAAAACAGTAACCCCTAAGGAGTGCAAATTTTCTGCATTAATTGAACAAACTTCAAAAGGAACCTCATAACGATGTTACACACCAAATATTGTAGCCTGATGTCCCCTGTGTTCACTTTACATATATAAACACTATAACTCTCTCTGAATATAAAATGAAATGCAGCACATGTTTTTATAAGTCTATAACTCTTGGTTTCTTAAATAAAATATTCACACTTTATGTACTAGAACTTTCACTACACAAAGTTTGAATCAAGATCAATTCAAGCACAGTCTGTTCAGGATCCAAAGTGTTCGCTTAACCTCTTTAGAAGTACTGACTAAATGTTGAACAGTTTGGATCCTGATCAGACTGCTCTTTTTGGAGCCCAAATGGTCGCAATTGCACTAAGGTTCAAGTTCCTGTTACTTGGCTCATTTTTTTCTCATGATTGATACAAATTATCATGATATAAAGCACGTCTGTTGTATATTAAAAAGTATTTTTAGTGTGCATATTCCACCAATGGATGAAATTTACAAAGTTGGTTGTTATCTAAAGCTATTGAACAATGTAAAAAGTTTTCAAGTCTTTTTTATTTAAGTCAAATGCATGCTATATTTAATATAAACCTACATATGATATACACTCAACAAAAGTTTAACGATCACTATAATACACTACACACCTTGCGTGTTTAATAGTCTCTATTGAAGCAATATAGTATAATACCTGCAAAAGTTGCTTTTACCTATAAATATATATAAAAATATGTTTACTATTATTATAAAAAGCTTCTACAACAGTGTAATAAGATATATAAAACACTTAAAGGTTAATGCAAGTATACATAAGGTTAAATTGGCTGAATTTTAAATTTTCAAAAAATATAAATTGGTTTAGACAGTTTTATTTTATTTTTTCGGTAGACTGCTCACTTTTCATGCTTTTATTTTTATTTATCCCCCAGCCGACTCAATTTTTTGAAAAATTTCCCGTAAAAAAAATGCTGGCCAAAGCCTCTGCCATGCTTATTTATTATTTTAAATTGTCTTCATTTATTTGTAGACCTAAGGTCTTGATTAGCACAAATATTTAGTTTTATGTTTTATTCCTTATATATATATACACTGTAACTCCAATATAAAGCGCTCCGTTATAACGCTGAATCCAATATAACGCGGAGGGTGCTTGGATCCCATTTTTTCTCCAACCTTCCATTTTATTTCTGATTCAAATCCGTATAATGCAACTTCATGTATTTTCAGACAATTCAAAGATGGCGGCAATCACAGTTATGTTGATTGCTTTATTCAACCGTACGTTGAACCGATTATAATCGCCTCGAGGTTAAACAACACCGACAGCTAATTGGTGTTAATCTGTTGTGTAATGTCAATAAAGGTGTGAAAAACTCGCGTGTCAGTGTTTATTACATGTATTCCTCATCAGAGCGGTTCAGTGCGATAATTTCCATAAGTTAAGTGCAAGCGGGATAGTTATAAAATTCGAGTAATTCAAAACGATTGAAACATTCTTTCTTTGATATGGTTGCAGTTTGACTATATTAAATGAGCGGCTGTGAAATATACTGCCTACTGTATAAAACAACCTTTTCTGTCATTTTATTATCATTATAGTATTATGTCATTTAATCTCTTTCAGTACGTGTATAAGAAATTAAATAATGCAGACGATTTATTTACATGCGAACGCAGTGTACTGGCAATTGTTAACGGAGTTTCACTTTCATTTTCGCGCGGTATCAGAAAGTCCCCGGGAAACATGTTTTTTGCATGCGTATGACGCAATATAACAATTTTTTGTACATGAGTCGTATTGCATTCAATCTAAATTTAAAGTTGCTCGTCCAATGAAAGCTCTGCCCCATAATGCACTGTACTCTTAACACTTCTGAAAATGGCATATATGCGTACGGTTGTGTTTACGAATTTCTTAAACATATATCGTCATTAATGTTCAAGATTATTATTTTTAAGTGATGTTGCAATTTTATTGGATTATCGGATAAATGTGCACATAAGAAAAGCGGTATGTATACTGTTATTGATACGATTCGGTTTATATGCATGTATTTGCGTCAACACAGCATGGCAATATATATATATACATGACCTATATTATAGGCTATTTTATACCTGTTTTGTTTATAGCGCCCTGCAGTAAATGAGCTCAAAACCTATAACGCGGATCCATTATAACGCTGTTTCGCGGTTTGGACCCCATTGACCGCGCTATATTGGAGTTACAGTGTATATATATATATATGATAATGGTACATAAACGGACTGGTAGTACGAAAAGGTGTAACATTCGATAATTATATCACATTTACAAATTTGCAAGTGTATTGCTGAAATATTGCTAATCAACTTCATTTTATGTGTCTTAAAGGGATCTTTTCACGTTTTAGTAAATTGACAAAATTGAAAAAAGTTGTTTCAGATTCGCAAATTTTGGTTTTAGTTACGATATTATTATTTTGAGAGGAAACAGTAATACTGAACATGTACCATGGTCTAATATAGCCATTATAGGCATCTTTTGACAATTTAACAACCTGAAAATTATAAAGCATTACAACGCGAAACAATTGAATAATTTGGAGAGTTCTGTTGTTGTAGTTTAATTTTGTGAGCCTACGAAGATTGCTTATATAAAGTATAAAATATGTCTACCCTGTATACTTGGCAGGATGGCCGAGCGGTCTAATTGGTTTTTACTTCAGGACTGCGGGGTCACTGGTTCCAGCCCTGCTGCAGGCTACTTTTTTTCCTTTTTTAAATTTTATTCTTGATTTTTTACTGGAGCTTTTTAGATCCAATATGTTTATATTTATCAATATAAAGCTTTAAATGACAAACTTCAAAACATGCCAAAATCTGTGAAAAGGCCCCTTTAATACTTACCAAGCACTATTAATTACTTTAGAAATGATACTTCTGTGCTTGTTCAATATTTTGCTTTTAATGCTTTTCAGTAAAAATCACAGGAGTTTGAAATTCTCTCCATGAAGCTAATAATCAAATGGCTAAATAATAAAAACTAGACCCCGATATACTAATATAGTATATAGACTTACTATATAGGGGTCTATTTTTATACTTTTGCCACAAGATTAGCTTCCAGGGCTTAACACTAAGGCACGACGGAACAACATTCACTGCCTGTACCAAGGTCCAGGCTAGCCAATTTCCCAGTAACATGCCCGACCGGTCGTGTGTATTTTGGGCTGGATTATGTGTTCTATATCAATAAACTGCATTTAAATAAGCTTTTCAAAGATGCAAACATCTTAATACAGTATGATCAGATGACAATTAAATCCCAGAGTGAAGTCGGAGACTACAAACAGATCGTAACTCGAAATAGATTTGGAACCCCCTGATTGCAATCAAAAAGAGGCCAACTGTCAACTGGGTCATGCGAGTTGTGTATCGTACTATTTCTTAAAAGTTGATCCAGCATTTGTAAAAATATTGCAAGACATATACATTTCCAGAAAGGAAATTCATTTCTGCGTTGAATAAGACCGAGATCGTAATAAGACCGAGATCGTAAAAATAGCTGCACAATTGATGAAGATATGGCTGTTCAAAGCGATGCACCCCGTTTTGGGCTGATTTTGAGTTGCATACCTTGTTATATATATATTTGATAGTGAAATAATTTTTTTTCAAAAAATTTAATTTTTCGTTAAAATATGAATATTTATCATTCAAAATTATGTTCTCACTAATTAATATCATAGCCACACGCTAACCACCTGTAGTGGGGATGGGGGTTCCTGGGATAAAAAAAGAAAAGGGAAGGAGGAAAGTAAGAGAAAGTATGAGGAAAAAAAAGGAAATTTCTCCCGAAATTGCGTGAAGATTACAAATAGATGTCTTAAGTAGATGAATATTGAATTCATTAGCATTAGTAAGGCAAGCTAATAAGAATGATTGAATCATAATTGAGCATCTCCACGCACAAGAAAATACAAGTTAAATGATAAATATAAAGGTTTTGATAATACTTTGGTCGGGGCACATGAAAGATTGGTCAGGGCTAGTAGGTTCTGCATTTACTAGCCCGAATGGGCTAGTTGAAAAAAAGTTAGTGTTAAGCCATGCAGGCTTCATGTTTAGAATTTCAAACTCCTGTGGTAAAAAATTATACACATAATTAATGCTCAAGCATAATACATACTGGGCATTTTAAATATACTATGGTATTTTATGTTTTGATGACACAGGATGAGAAAATTGTGCAGCCAGTCCTGGATTTTAACCAGGGACCCCTTGCTTTTCTGATTGAGCTAATGATATGCCAAAAAACATCTCCTATTTAGTGACAATCACTAAGTTTGTGCACTAACATTCTCCTCTGCCAAGCTGGATTTTTTTCGAGAATTCAAGTCACGGGGATCATTGTAAACCTGATCCATTCAAACCATGAACAGGTTTTGTTGAGAATAGATTGTGCCATGGTCCCACATTGGGCACCAAATGTTGCAGGATGGGACAATTGTACAGCCAATCCGGAACTCGAATCTTTTACCCCTGGCTATCAGGGCCAGTGTCTAGGATTATGCTGTTTACATGTGTACAATTAATAAACATGTAGTTAATTTCTTGATCACTATTAATGGTTACCGGTAACCTGCTAATTTGGAACTGCCACCATTGTGGGATCATTCTATTGGTCATTTATATCAAGTTCTGAGTAAATTGACTAACCTTCATGTACATGTAAAATAGTAGATGATTGTTTCTGTTCACAATGCTTAAAACTATCAATGTACACTGTAACTCCAATATAGCGCGGTCAATGGGGTCCAAGCCGCGAAACAGCGTTATAACGGATCCGCGTTATAGGTTTTGAGCTCATTTACTGCAGGGCGCTATAAAAAAAAACAGGTATAGAATAGCCTATAATATAGGTCATGTATATTGCCATGCTGTGTTGACGCAAATACATGCATATAAACCGAATCGTATCGATAACAGTGTACATACCGCTTTTCTTATGTGCACATTTATCCGATAATCCAATAAAATTGCAACATTACTTAAAAAATAATAATCTTGAACATTAATGACGATACATGTTTAAGAAATTCGTAAACACAACCCTACGCATATATGCCATTTTCAGAAGTGTTAAGAGTACAGTGCATTATGGGGCAGAGCTTTCATTGGACGAGCGACTTTAAATTTAGATTGAATGCAATACGACTCATGTACAAAAAGTTGTTTTATTGCGTCATACGCATGCAAAAAACGTGTTTCCCGGGTACTTTCTGATACCGCGCGAAAATGAAAGTGAAACTCTGTTAACAATTGCTGGTACACTGCGTTCGCATGTAAATAAATCGTCTGCATTATTTAATTTCTTATACACGAACTGAAAGATTAAATGACATAATACTAGAATGATAATGAAATGACAGAAAAAGTTGTTTTATACAGTAGGCAGTATATTTCACAGCCGCTCATTTAATATAGTCAAACTGCAACCATATCAAAGTAAGCATGTTTCAATTGTTTTGAATTACTTGAATTGTATAACTATCCCGCTTGCACTTAACTTATGGAAATTATCGCACTGAACCGCTCTGATGAGGAATACATGTAATAAAAACTGACACGCAAGTTTTTCACACCTTTATTGACATTACACAACAGATTAACACCAATTAGCTGTCGGAGTTGTTTAACCTCGAGGCGATTATAATCGGTTCAACGGACGGTTGAATAAAGCAATCAACATGACTGTATTGCCGCCATCTTTGAATTGTCTGAAAATACATGAAGTTGCATAATACGGATTTGAATCAGAAATCAAATGGAAGGTTGGAGAAAAAATGGGATCCAAGCACCCTCCGCGTTATATTGGATTCAGCGTTATAACGGAGCGCTTTATATTGGAGTTACAGTGTATAAACTGCAGTTCTAGGTCTTATTGCCACTTACAGATATAATAAATTATGATAAATGAAATGCTTAACGTTGCTGAATTCTTAATTCCTGCCCTTGTATTTCAAGAGAGAATACTTTCCAGTCAACCCATTTGGAAAGAGGTCAAATTTTCTTACACTTACCTTTAAACAGGTTTACTAGGATATATGTGCTATCTTTAATTTTGATAAATAACTAAGATTACATTTAGAACCATTCTTAATGTAATGTACATGAATCATGAAATTTGTTTAAACTTTTATATTTCCAAACCAAGTTGATTTTCTGAAACAGCTTGTGGTACATTATAGGCCTCATATACAAATTATTCACAATATAAATTATATTTTTTTAACAAAAATACCATAAACATGTATAATCTTAATTAGTTAATTATAATTATTACAATATAATAGTAATTAGTAAATTATCACAGTTATTGTTTAATAAATAAACTTCACTTCAATCAATGTTTACATTTATCAGTGCAATATTATGTACCCATTTATAATAATAGAATTCATGATTATGAATAGCATTCATATAGATAAAAGGGTTAGATCAAATTTTAATGCTAGAATATTTTTTTCTTGAAGTGCTTGCATGTGCATGTATATTTATTGTTGTTTAGATTGAAAAAAGACTCAAAAATATGCTATTGGTATGGTACTGTATGTTGAAAAATAAATAAAGCTGAACATGAGAGATTAAACATTAAAACACAAGTTGTGTTTTCCTTTTTTTTAAATCATTTATTATTAATGGAAAAGTATGCAAGTGTATGAAAGAAACAAGAGATGTGTTCGTCAGAAACACAATGCCCCCTAGTGCGCCGCTTTGAAATTTTTCATTAATTTTTTTTACTTTTGACCTTGGAAGATGACCTTGACCTTGAACTTCCACCACTCAAAATGTGCAGCTTCATGAGAACGCCGTTTTGGAATATATTTTTTTACCTTTGACCTTGAAGGATGACCTTGAAGGATGACCTTGACGGATGACCTTGACCCTTAACTACCACCACTCAAAATGTGCAGCTTCATGATAACGCTGCTTTCAATAAAAAAAATGACATTTGACCTTGAAAGATGAACTTGACTTTGAAGGATGACCTTGGTCTTGAACTTCCACTCCTCAAAATGTGCAGCTTCATGATAACGCCGCTTTGAATTTATTTTTGACCTTAAAGGATGACCTTGACCTTGAAGGATGACCTTGACCTTAAACTTCCACTACTCAAAATGTGCAGCTTCGTGAGATACACATGCATGCCAAATATCAAGTTGCTATCTTCAATATTAAACAAGTATAATGGCCAATGTTAAAGTTTTCAGACGGACAGACACCATATATTTGACATTTGACCTTGAAGGATGACCTTCACCTTCACCTTTCACCACTCAAAATGTTCAGCTCTATGAGATACACATGCATGCCAAATATCAAGTTGCTATCTTTAATATTGAAAAAGTTATGACCAATGGTAAAGTTTTTCGGATGGACAGACCCCATAAATTCGACATTTGACCTTGAAGGATGACCTTGACCTTTCATCACTCAAAATGTGCAGCTCCATGAGATACACATGCATGCCAAATATTAAGTTGCTATCTTCAATAGTGAAAAAGTTTTTAATTGTTGACCTTTGACCTTGAAGGATGACCTTGACCTTTCATCACTCAAAATGTGCAGCTCCATGAGATACACATGCATGCCAAATATCAAGTTGCTATGTTCAATATTTCAAATGTTATTGCAAAACTTTACTATATTAAAGTTTTAAATTTTTGTCATTTGACCTTGAAGGATAACCTTGTCCTTGACCTTTCACCACTCAAAATGTGCAGCTCCATGAGATACACATGCATGCCAATTATCAAGTTGCTATGTTCAATATTTCAAAAGTTATTGCAAAACTTTAGTATATCAAGTTTTAAATTTTTGACCTTTGACCTTGAAGGATGACCTTGACCTTTCACCACTCACAATGTGCATGTCAAATATCAAGTTGCTATGTTCAATATTTCAAAAGTTATTGAAAAACTTTACTATGTTATATGTAATCATGTTTGTTTAAAGGGATCTTTTCACGCTTTGGTAAATTGACAAAATTGAAAAAAGGTGTTTCAAATTCGCAAATTTTCGTTTTAGTTATGATATTTGTGAGGAAACAGTAATACTGAACATTTACCATGGTATAATATAGCCATTATATGCATCTTTTGACGATTTAAAAACCTCAAAATTATAAAGCGTTGCAACGCGAAACGATTGAATAATTTGGAGAGTTCTGTTTTTGTCGTTAAATTTTGTGAAACTACGAAGATTGCTTATATAAGGTATAAAATACGTCAAGTAAGTGTACTCGGCGGAAAAGCTCAATAGGCTAGAGCGTTTTTACTTCAGGACTCTGGCAGGACTCCAGGGGTCACTGGTTCGAAACCTGGTCCGGGCAATGTTCTTTTCGTTTTTTTAATTTTATTCTTGATTTTTTACTGGAGCTTTTACGATCCAATGTTTACATTTATCGATATAAAGCATTTAATGAATAAGTTAAAAAATGCCAAAATCTGTGAAAAGGCACCTTTAAATGTGTGTACTTTGATGCATTTCTGAACCTTCTGAATATCCTGAATAATGATATTGACATTGAACAAAACAAGGACATGCACTACTGAATCAGCAATGCAGATCTTTTTCCAGAAATTTGCACAGGAGAAAATTTGTGATTTACAGTGTACAGTGGGTTACTCCTTTGAATTAATTTAATGTTAGGCACTGTACTTAAGAAAGTGCAATAATTGAACAAATATAAGTAAACTAATCAGCCTTTAAAAACCTGATGAATCTTTAATGTCTTTCATGATATTGAAGAATTACAGCAACACAAATTGGTGTAATAAAGTAATAAATTAAAGATTCAGGAACTAAGGTGCTTAAAGAGCCGGGGAAAAGGCATGAGTATTACTAGTATTGCAATTTATTATTTAGTTAAAAGATCATGTAAAGAATTGAATTTATGTTATAGCAGCATAATTTGATTCTGTGAAGTTTTGATACTATTCTTCTTTGACAGATTGTCATATTTCTCTTAAATAATTTTGTATTTGTAAACATATTCCTGAATGAACTTGTAAGTGTATGATAGATGCTTCGAGTTGTCCCCTTTCAGGATAAGCATGGGACAATGAAATGTATATTGTTAAAACAACAATAACAAAACAACTGTACTGATGTTGGCCTGCATTTTATTTTAAGATGTGTATTTTACCATAGAATTAGTTTGAGTAAACATCTTCAGGGTCTATGTGCACCAAACTGGCATTGCATTGGTAAAACATTAACAGACTGTTTACTTTGGTCAATACTTATATTCAATATTTCTCATTCACTCAAAATCTTGTCAAAGCAGCAACTACTTATTGATGCTTCTGTATAATTTTATATTATTTTCTAATACAGATATACAGCTTTGACTCATTGTTAATATTGCAATATGTTCATTTAGTTAAATATGTGCATGGAATAAAATTGAATAGCACGCGCCCAGTTGTAAACTTCAAATACTATCAGATAAAGCAAAGCCGATGGGCGGGGCCATTTTGAATATGCGACTATGATCATGTGATTAAAGTCACGTGTGGTAGAAAGTAGTCTGTGAGCCCACGACAGAGGTGAATGTAATGAACCGTAGCATAAGAGAGTGCTAGAAGGAGTGCTGTATTCGAAAAAGAACCGGTCAATTAATTTTGTCAGTGGACATTCAAAATAAACAACACAACACTGAACTATGACCAATCACAACACTCTCACACAGTATTATCAAGAAGATATTTAAACCAAAAAATCAGTTAAAAAACATAAAGTATTTATCGTAAAATCAAGAAAATAATGTACTAAGTTAACTGGTATGAAATTGCTGTTAAAACATTTTTTCTTTCAGAAACTGATAGTCAAGTGTGACAGTGACAGAAGAATATCAATCAATATTTAAAATAAACCCACATTACTGAGGTGAATGAATCAATGAAATACTTGACAGGAACGTAATAAATGTTTGGAATCAATTGAATAATGCAACAGGCACAGTTTTAAAAGCAGAAAGCTTAATTATCAGTGGTGCTTAACTTTTACTAATGAAGAGCTTTTGGTTGCAAAGTTATATGGCAATACAGCATTAAAATACTAATGTACACAAACTAGTATATAAGTATATCAATCAATAAAGAAATAACTGTATACGTAAATTGAAATGAACAGTAAATATTACGATTTCAGAGATCTGAGAAGCATATGATCACTTGTTTTCGTTTGGTTCGTTTACTTGTTACCCGATACCTACCTGAATGCGAGACAACTCTTGTTTGCCCTTAGTTTCAAAAAGACCGAATATTTGTTGTTAAGAAAAAATCGGTCCATTTAGTCAATAACAAAATTCCCCAATGTGCCATTTTATCGATTTTAAAAATATCAATTTGACGAGACTCTTTTTCTTAAAATGGCTAGAAAATCTCTGTACATATCACACATGTTATTAGGATGAATCCACCATGATTCTTACCTGTGAAATCAGCTGATGAATCTTCATAAAGTCTGCAGACCAGTTCGCCACTCAATGTGAACTTGTACAGAGCAGTATCAGAGCAGATATATAGGTCACCCTGGTTGTGGGCAATACCTGTACAATAATGTTGTAACTTAAGCTTCCTGCCTTTGGCGAGTTGGCTCTGGCTTACTGTGATAAACTGGACCTTACCATACATAGCCACTGCAACCTCAGTGGGTGTGATAAGACACATGTCCCATATGAGTCCATCCCTCACATCCAAGTAGCTCACCACACGGTACTGTTGGTTCAGAAGCTTGACATTTTTATTTTTGCTATCTGCAACCAGGACCTGTCCATTTGGGAGAGCACATACTGCTTTTATCATGCATGTGTCTGAATCACTTGGCATTTTTACATTGTGGACAGACTTCCCATTCACAGTGAAAACCTTGTTTGAAAAGTTCTCTTTTATAAATATATCAGATTGTTGTATATTTTCCAGACATTTTTTACTGGCAATAAAAGAGAGTTCTTTACCCAGTACTTTCGGTATGGCTACATGGAGATGGAACAATTCATAGTGAAGTCTAATGCAGCTGTTTCTCACAACCTTGAGAGGAGCTTGTTTCAGGTTTAGATCTTCTTTCTTCTCCTTAATAGTGCTTTTCTCAAAAGCTGCTAATAAATATTTGATTTTCTCACGCATGTCAATGACTGTGTATTGCATATGTTCATGTGTTGTATTAACTGTGCTGGTTTCACATTCGCGTAAATACGATACTATATTCACACGCAAACCATCCACAATAAGCCTTTCGTGTTCTTTGTATGAAACCTTAAGAGACATCATTCTGTCCTCCTGATACGTCTGACATTGTTTCATTTGTGAAAGAATATTTTCCGTGCTGACAGACAGGTTCTTGAAGTCGGTTGACTTCCCTCTGGCAGCATGAGGTAATGGAGTTACTTGTAAGCATAGTCTGAAAAACAACCACACTGGAGACAGTAAGTGATTGAATAGTAATGAACTGACCAATAACCAACTGTTTACCCCGAAACAATATTAATTATAATACAAATTTCAAGAGGCATTTTTACACAAAAACTATTTAGGCACATACAATAACAATGCATGTTACATCAATTCACATGTTACTTTTCTAGAGACAATACTATATTGATTATTGCTAAAATAAAAATATATAAATAAATATGTATCTATCTACTGTGTGTTTGGGAAATAATGCAAACCACATTGAACAACAAATTGTGGATTTATTCATTATAATGATATAACCACTCTTTATAAGTAATTTCATTACTAAAATGCATGTGTATAACATATAGTTATGTATATTTAACTCATCATTATTATACTGATTAAAGTGCCACATGACCAAGTGGGTTTTTATTAAGACATTCAGTGTTTTCAGTGTTTCAAATTGAAATAATTCTTATAAAATGGCAATCTAAGTATAAACTAAAATATGTTTTGCAAGCCGTTAATATGTCTCTTTTACTATAATATTTTTCTTTTTTTTAAGGTTATAAATTATGAGAACTTAATTCCTCTTTACTTATTGCTTTCTTGCATAAATTGGCATAATTAAGCTTCATTAATAAATAGATAAAGAATGATGTGATAATTCATACTTATTGTTAAATACTGTAACAAGGGACAAAATTGTCACAAAACCAGGTTTTCATTGTGAAAAAAAATCTGATAAAGGGAGACAACTCAAACTGAACTTTTGAAATGAACAAAGAAAATTAACCCCCTTTGTAAGTTTGTTTTAAAATAAATCTATTTTTAGTCGTGGCGACCTTGACATTGGAGATATGCACATGAATTTATTTTTTTTGACCTTTGACCATGAAGGATGACCTTGACCTTTCACCACTAAAAATGTGCAGCTTCATAAGATACACATGCATGGTAAATATCAAGTTGCTATCTTCAATATTGCAAAAGTTATGAGCAACGTTGAAGTTTTCGGACGGACACACGGACGGACGGACGGACGGTCAAAATTTGTGTGCGTATGGAAAGGCGTTGTCCATATACACATGCATACCAAATATGAAGGTTATATCTCAAGGGACATAGAAGTTAAGAGCATTTTTCGAAACCTAAACGCAGATTTTGAAACCTAAACGCAGACCCCTACTTCAAGGTCAAGGTCACAGGGGTCAAAATTGTTGTGCGTATGGAAAGGCCTTGTCCATATACACATGCATACCAAATATGAAGGTTATATCTCAAGGGACATTTATGGCCATTTTTGACCTTTGAACTCAAAGTGTGACCTTGACCTTGGAGATATCGACGTAATTATTTTGCGCGACACACCGTCCAATGATGGTGAACAAATGTGCCAAATGATTTTAAAATCTGACAATGAACGACATAGTTATGGCTCGGACAAGCTCATTTATGGCCATTTTTGACCTTTGAACTCAAAGTGTGACCTTGACCTTGGAGATATCGACGTAATTATTTCGCGCGACACACCGTCCAATGATGGTGAACAAATGTGCCAAATGATTTTAAAATCTGACAATGAACGACATAGTTATGGCCCGGACAAGCTTGTTCCGCCAGCCCGCCAGCCCGCCAGCCAGCCAGCCAGCCAGCCCGCCAGCCAGCCAGCCCGCCCGCATTCGCCAATCTAATAACCAGTTTTTTCCTTCGGAAAACCTGGTTAAAAATTAACAATGGACTAGCACATACACACATACACTCAACCATTTCAACACTGACAAATATTGAAACTCCATAATTTTTAATCAAGAGATAAATTCTTGTTACTGTCTAATGTAAAGCAATTTGACCAATTTAAAGTGATTTTTCAAAAGTATAATTTGCCCCGTTGGTGCAAAAAGGTATCATATGACATTGAAATGAGAAGGCACATAGCAATTTTTGCACCAACATAGCGAATTGATCTTGCATTTAAACATGTTATCATTTATGAAACCATTTCTTTGAATATAATAGTTTAAAAATGTTTAGCTCCCATCATAATTGGTTGCATAATAGCCCACACTTGACTTTCTTCTGAGTATAAAGAATGTAGGCATCATGTCATATTATAATTAAACAAAAAACATAGTATGAATAAAGAAGGCCATCATGGCCCTTTAAGGGACTGTCAACCACGATGACAAAGAAAAGAAAAGTTGTAAAATATTGCATTTTTTACAATAATGGGTTTATATTGATTAAAAAATCACGACTGGTAAATTACATTACTTGAAAAAAAGTTCATATTTTCAGTATATTAGGTAACACAATTTCGCGATGTGAAATCAAAAGTACACCCCGAAAATATGTGACATAACGATATTCACACTATAAATAACGCAAGTATATTGATCATTTTATATATAAAATATATACATTTCACTACGCATGCACAATTTGCATTCCTGGGTTTACCATGTGACGATGATGTTCAATCTACTGGCGTTATTTATATTTTGCCTGGTAGTTACCTGCACCCGATTGTATAAACAGTTAAACCGGCGGTTAACCACAAACCGGCAGTTAAAAGTCGGTAACATGTTGGTTACTGGTCGGTAAGCGTTTGTATAAAATTTGTTTATACAAACGCTTTATAATACAGATCGGTTAAAACCCAGTTAAAACATACCCTGCTTCCCATGGTGGGTAAGTTCAAGTAACCGAGAGGTAACTTACACAAAATGGCCGCGGCGCACGACATTATAAAAGCTAACCATGGACGACCTTCACAAGTTCGAAGAGTAAACAGACAATTGCAGCGACTGACACTTTATTTGACTTAATTTACAGGGCAATACGATTTCCGACTTCGGACGACGAATTTAAGGACGCACAGAACGTGTTTCTTATATTCTGTTATGGGTATGCCGTGTGTGATCCGATGCATCAATGGCGCCCATGTTAAAATCATTTTCCAAGAACAGGTAACAACAAAAGTGCAAACAAAAAACAGTCGTTCGAACTAGTATCTTACCTTTAATAATCCTTTAAAATCCATAAATAATCCATTTAATTCAATAATTGAGTTTGCATCTAGAGTCTTTGATAATTATTTAAGCATAGTTAAATAAAGACCCTTATGCCATCATATCATTATATTCAAATGAGAACTCAATAAACTTTCTTCTTCGTCACACGCTACGTCATGTACTCTATGTACATTACTGCTGTTAAAATGAAATGGAGCAGTTTATCAAATGTGTCGTGTTCTGAGAAAAATGGGCATAATGCATGTGCTTAAAGTGTCGTCCCATATTAGCCTGTGCAGTTCGCACAGGCTAATCAGGGACGACACTTTCCGCTTTTATGACATTTTTTGTTCAAATGAAGTCCCTTCTTAGCAAAAATCAATTTTTGGCGGAAAGTGTCGTCCCTGATTAGCCTGTGCAAACTTAACAAGCTAATCTGAGACGATACTTTACGCACATGCATTATGACCAGTTTTCTCAGAACACGACACAAATAAATAGCCGTTTGTGAACTCGGTTGCATTTGTAGATTTCTGCATACAAAGATATATTTAAACTTGAACAATGTTTTATTTGTCTATGGTTATCCCTTATTGTACAAGAAAGTAAGTAAGTTTATTGTAAACATAAGCCAAATTAGAAGAATAGTGTAGCATGTTACGAAGACCATGTATAATTTTTATGTTACATCTAGAACAACTAGGAGAATAGACGTCTTTGTAAGCACTCCCTTGCAGTTTGGAAGCACCAGGGATTCCGCTAAATGATGCAAATCCCGACATCATTATCAATTTGTCCCTGGTCATTTTGATGAACTCATAGTTAAAATTTACACTTTATTTTATTGTGAATTCATTTGTAAATGAATTTGATAAAAAAAATACATGTCGCTGTTTATAAGCGTGACACTTCGCGCGAAAATTACGTCATTAGAAAATGCATTGTGGGAATGTTTTGGTTTAAGTTACTGGTGGTTAAATTCCACTATGCGCGGTTAGGTTACTTTGCGGTATATCGTGTTTATACAATCTTTTCAAGTAATGTAATATACCAGTCGTGCTATTTTAATCAAAATAAACTTATTATGGTAAAAACATACGGTATTTTACAACTTTTCTTTTCTTCGTCGTCGTGGTTGACAGTCCCTTTAAGGATGTTCGATCGTTTCCACTTTACGGTAATTGATTCACTATATCGTAAAAATTAAAAACCTTTATATATTTTCACGGTTTCAAAATATTAGGTTGGAATAAACGAGTGTAAATTCTAGTTTTACTGTTTTGATTATGCGCCTTTAAATTTTCGGCATTTACATATTTTCGAGATTTACTGCATTGAAACCAAGCGTTCGATTGCTTGACGTCACTTCGTGATCGACATCGATGAAACGCTTGCTTACGCTGTAGATGTTATTTTCTGTGCAAATACAAGCGTCTATTGATAACGAAACGATAATTTGTCAACAATGAGAATCAGATACTTGGCTTAATAATTTTCATTTAAAATGTCTAATTTGGATATAATTCGGAATACAAAACGAAACTTAAAAGGTATTGAAAACAACAACGTTCAAAAGAACAATGTGGATTTCAATAGAAAGACTATTTCCACCGACAATCAGGATTTCCGGAATGACCACTGTTATTTTGACGATTTTTCTATCGGTTCGTCGGTAAGCGTGACCACATGTGACAACAGCGATGCTAGTTGGATATAAAATTGGTAGACGTGTCGTTGAACTCGACACATTTACCGAATCGCTTTTAGCATGCAGTGCTTGTCAAGTGCCCATGAATTTACTTAACACTGTAGAAAGCAGGGATTTCGGACAGGCATGTGTTTTGGACATACAGTTTAGCAATTGTGGTGCAGTAAATAATGTGGCTACTGGACGGAAACATGGCAGAGTTTATGACATGATCACAAAGCTTGCATTTGGGTAAGACTTCTTTGTCTTTTTGGTACATTGGTGCATTATATCATGATTTATTGTCTAAATTACTGATACTTTTGAATACATTCAGATAGTTATCTCTAAGTAATTCGCGTGTAGTCTACATTCATACATTTTTTATATTGTACTTGCTATATTTTTCCTTCATATTTTGTCTGATTTACTGCCAGTAAACACAATTACAGTAGAATGTGAATGGTTGTCCTTAGTTAAACATGTATATTTTAAAGTGACATAAGTTTATTTTCTTCCTGCAGTCCTAGTTATTAATACCGGTAATAAATATGAAATTTTACAAGTTTACAAAACATAAATATTCTCAATTTGTCAAATACGTATTGGTTTTGAAAATAAAGGGCTTGAATTAATTATTATTTGTGTGTATGTAGATCACTAGGTCTTATAAAATGTTGTAACTTTTGTAAATTAGTGACATTATTTCATATTATTTTATTCCGCATAAGCATATTCTAACATTGTGCATTGTCAACTGTTCTGTCATTTACTGCAATCTGTTTCAGGTAAATCAAAAACTGGGTGTTTCACCTGGGACTTTCACATCGAAACTGGCCCTTCTCCATGACCTTCAGCACAAAAAAAGAAAGGCTATAACTGTTACTCGTGCAGCAAAACAGTGACGCATAAGACTTAAAACTCGAACGGTATTTTTAATTATGGGCATTTTATATTTAAAACACAGTATTCTTCATTTGTATGCCCCCAATTGGCGACATAGTTTTCGCACTGTCCGTGGGTCGGTCAGTCCCTCACACTTTTCGTGCCTGCTCTCTAATTCAAGTAGTTTTCATCCGATCTTCACCAAACTGGGTTTCTTACAATTGTATGGATTATTTTTTTATATAGTTACAAAGTTGGAGTTTGGGGCATCCGTGTCGTGTGGACACATTTCTTGTTGTAGATTTTATCAATAGATCCATCAATTATATATGCAAAGTAGTAGTATCATTTAAAAGCATATGCTAATGTTTGTAAATTGATTATTGTAAAAGCATTAATGTGCTGTGTAATCATTTCTTTAAATAAAAATCGGAGATAACCCATGAAGGTGCAAGCAAATTTTCCAATTTGAAATTCTGTTTTTCTGTTCAGGCATTCAAAGGACAGTGCAAGAAGTACAAGCGGGACCAACATACAGTTCAAACATAGAGGACCAAGACGTTGAAGTTACAACTATACCCCCACCTATACCCAAGCCTGGTCCAGCAGGGCTAGACACTACTGGGAAGGAATTTGTTTTCTTTGATTTGGAAACAAGAGGGTTAGGTAAAGTTTATTTTTAACATATTCCTTATTCACAGTGTTGCACATACAGAAGTTTATCTTGGTCCAATTCAGGTATTTAGGTACTCTAAATCTCCAAAGTTGAACTTCTATTAAAAAATATACATATTTACTTACATGTATAACATAATTCAACCTGCTACTGCTGAGTAACTCAATGTGTCAGAGATATCGTGTGAATTGTTGGTCAACCTAGCATATGATTGAATTGCAACAAGAGTTATGTTCAGACTAATTTCTCATTTTGCTTTCATATAATACATCATTCTTAATCTTTATTGATAAAATGATAGTAAATACCACTTAGATGATGCAATGTTACATTACCCACAACTGGCTTTAGTATATTATTGTGCATCGTTTAAGAATTTAAACACTATTCTCTTCGCTTCTTCAGATTTATGAATACATAAGATCATTAGATGCCTACAACTTTTTTTATATATCCATGAATGGAAGAAAAGAGCGTTTCAATTTTCATAATAACAGTTATTATGCCCCCCTTGGAAGAGAGAGTTAATATTGTTTTGCTGGATGTTTGTCAGTGGGTAGATCATTAAGTTTCCGATCAATAATTTGTCAACTTTTTCACTGATTGGCTTTTTACTCTCCATGTGCATAGGGATTGGACAGTATATAACCCCCATTTAAATTATGGTCACTTAGTCAAAGGTCACAATAAGTGTGAAAATTGTTTCCGATCAATAACCCTTCAACTGAAAATTCTCTTAAACCACAATGCATAGAGAATGAATGTGAAGGAACCTCTTCTACGATTGTTCACATTAAGCTTCCAAAAAAGTCCTGTCCTGGTGGGGGGCAATGTTTTTCCCTTTTATATTTATTGTAAACACTTCAAATGTATTTTAAGAAGTTTACATTGTACTTGGGGGAGCGACCCAGGGCTCTGTGATTAACGGGGCTAAAATGGATTTTGTGCAATTTCTATTTAAAATTTTTGTTTTGTTTTTTCAGAGCACACTTCTCACATAATTCAGATAGCTGCAGTGCATTCAACTGGTCAGAAGATTTCCTTGCAAGCGTCAGAAATAACTGGAGTGACAGTTGTTAGCGACTCTATGCTTGTCAAGAGACAAACAGTAACAGCTGTCCCCATCAAATCTGCATTGACAAGTTTTATAACATTCTTACAGAAATGTTCACCAATTATTTTAGTTGGGCATAATATAGAGTCTTTTGATTGTAAAGTGTTGCTCCGTGCTATCCATACTTGTTGAAAAATGTTTGAGTTTCAGCAAAATATTTGTGGCTTTTTAGATACTTAAAAATGTTAAAGGAAATATTACCAAATATGAAATCATATTAGCGGGAACATTTAGTTAAAGACGTCATTGGTGAATTATACATGGCACATGGCTCTATACAGGATATTTTAGCTTTACAAAAGTTAGTGAACTCTGTTCCTCTTGACCAAAAATTGTTAACAAATATTCATTCAGCTTTTACCGAGCAGTGTTAACATACAATGTGTAACTAAATGTTGCTTCCAACATCAAATCTTTACAAACCATAATTGATACAAAAGTTATAAGTCAAGGTGTTGCAAGGAAAGTTGCAGGAAGTGGATTTCAACTTAAACATTTGAGTCCTGTATCAAAAAGAAACGGACTGAGTGGTTTGAGGAGCCCCCTTTCAGAGGTTACAAACGGACAAATCAGAGTAACAAAATCAGAGAAAATAATATGTACAATAGCGAGTTATTTGTTGCCTGACATCTAACCAATTGTAATTTGCATCTTGTATATAGATAAGCTATGAAATCTAAAAGCTGTTACATCATTGTTTTTCCTTCTCGATGACGAACATAGTTGTGATTCTTATGTCAGTTGTATTTCTCATGTTTCACCTAAGTTGTAAGATATTTTTGGCAGTGCATTAAACCACAGATGGTGTGTGAAACATAATTGCCCAGCTTATTGTATTCTTTGTTGTTTTAAGCTTCACTGGCCAAAGGCCAGCGGGGCTTATGTTATGATTCTGTGTCCGTCGTGCGTGCGTGCCTGAACGTTTCCTTTAAACATCTTCTTCTCCTAAACTACTGGTCCAATTGTGATGAAATTTCTCAGGAATGTTCCTCTTTCAACGTTGTTCAAATTATGCCCCTGGGGTCAAATTTGACCCTGCCCCGGGGTCACAAAATTTAACGTATGCTTATATAGGGTCTATTTTGTGAAAACTTCACATATTTTTTCGTCCATAACCATTGGGCCTTGGGCTTCCAAATTTGGTATGTAGTGGCATCTTATAGTCCTCTACCAAGTTTGTTCAAATTATGCCCCTAGGGTCAAGTTTGACCCTGCCCTGAGGGTCACAAAATTGAACATATGCTTATATTAGGCATTTTTTGTGAAAACTTTAAAAATCTTCTTGTTCATATTAGTATGGCATAGGGCTACCAAATTTGGTATGTAATGACATGTAATAGTTCTCTACCAAGTTTGTTCAAATTATGCCCCTTGGGTTAAATTTGAAACTGCCCCGGGGGTCACAAAACTGAACATATGCTTATAAAGTGCTTTATTGGTGAAAAAAAATTGTCCATATCTATTGGGCCTAGGGCTACCAAATTTGGTATGTAGTGACATCTTATAAACCTCTACCAAATTTGTTCAAATAATGCCTCTGGGGTCAACTTTGACCCTGCCGCGGGGGGTCACAAAATTTAATAAACGCTTATAAAGCGCCTATTTTGTGAAATCTTTAAAAATCTTGTCGAAAACCATTCTGACTATGGCTACCAAATTTGGTATGCAGGAACATCTTATAGTCATCTACCAAGTTTGTTACTTTGGGTCAAATTTGACCCTGACCCGCAGGTCACAATATTGAACATTATATACGCTTGTATCTTGCTTATTTTATGAAAACTTTAAAAATATTCTTGTCCTTAACTCTACATCTAAGACTTAGGGCCACCACATTTTGTATGGAGTGAGATATAGTAGCCCTCTACAAAGTTTGCTAAAATTATGCCCCTGGGGTTAAATTTGACCCAGCCCAGGTGGTCACAAAATTGTACATGTGCTTAAATAGGGCCTATATTTAAGTATCTGCACATGCGGAGAATATTTGTTTCAGTCTTTTTTTCAGCAGTGGAGCGATACAAGGCCATCATGGCCTCTTGTCTTTAAATGCACATCACACAGTTTTAAAAATAATTTTAAAATACCTAATACATATGCTCAATTTACAACCAACAACATGGGTAACAGGTGGGTGGGGTAATTTAAGATGTTTATTTGAACATCAACATTGTTTTTACAGTTGTTACATCTGAAATATTTTCATAACAATATACATTATAAATATTTCTACGTGTATCACATTTCAGTTGATAATTTGATTGTTATGGAGCAGTTATTATATAGATATGTTTTAATTACTATTACAATGTTAGTCATTGTATTTTTGAAATTACGTCCATATTAAAATGTCTATAGCAAAAAAAAATCCACGGTGACCTATCAATTTCTTTACTTCATTTTAATGCTTAGCTATTTGACTTTAATTATTGAGAACTTCAAATGAATATGAATATTACATCAACAGAAATATGTATCTGTGTTGCATGTTATCTATTTTGAACTGTGCAATAAAAAATTCAAAACAAACAAAAAACTAGTCATACTTATTTCTCATTTTTTTTTACGATTTCCATAATTTTTGGTTTTAAAACTGTTCACTATGATAATACACATGTTACAGTTGCTAATCTAATGCAATCTCAATACTATTATGCCATTTTAAATGTATTACACAAAAACATTTTACCGTACCCCCAAATTTATGCCCCGCAAAAATGACCTTTTTTCAAACGCACATGGCATTTAAAAACCTTCGTTATCTCAAAATTATTCACTCTCTTTTTTATTTTATATTAATTTCAGATACAGATTCATTAATCACCATACAAAAAATTATAGCATTCCGGATATTTTGAAAATTGTCACAAAACGATCGAACATCCTTAAGGGCTAATCTGAGTTCCTGCACATGAATTGTGTAAGGCTTCAACTGGTGGTCTATTGTTTGACCCACTAGAGTGTTAAGAATTTAGTCTTAGATTTGACTTGGTGACATTGTTTCTAGACGCATGTTATCCCCTTTCAGACTTGGCCTAGATATTGTCAAGATACCGGTACACATTCTGAGTTGTTTTCAGAATGAGTCATGAAATATGGTCTCTGTAGTTGCACAAAGGATTTTCTTATTGTTCATCTGGTAAACTGCTTTCAACACACAAATGACACAAAATTTGAACTTGGCCTTGACATATATTCAAGAAGCAGGATCACATGACTTTAAAGGGTTCACTAATTCATGTCAATGGATGTAAACACACAGGTAAGTGATGCTTTTTTCAAATAACTTTAAAATCATTTTTTTAAAGAATTTCAAACAGTGCATACACAACAGTTTTATATATGGTTTATGACAGTGTGAAAAACATTGGAATTACTTTATTTAATAAGCCTTTGTTATTGGCCAAACATATGATGAGTAATGAATTCATATACACGGATGTGCTGCATGCAACGTGAAATCTTCGCACCAATTTCAGGCGTATTCAATAATGAAGTTTTGTATGCACTGGCCGCGCACATGAATCAGATTCATATTTGGCCTTAATACTGTCTAGATAAACATTCTAACAAAGTTTAAAGTTTCATTGATTATATATTAAAATGTGAATCTAAAGTGGTAACAAAGACGGTACAAAACGAACACCTAACACTACAGCCACACACCGAACTACACCAAAAATGGTGATTACAATTATAGCACTTCCTGGTCTGGTGATTAAAACAGCCCCAACATCTGGTGTACATTTAAAAAAAAAGTTTAATGTTTATGCAGAACAGATATTATGACAGCACACTTTATCAATATTTTGAGAAAGTTTCATTAAGAGCGGGTCACACATGCAACTTGTTGTGTGAAAAAAGATACATGTAATTTTAGCAAAACTACCGGCTGCATTGAAGACATGTTTATTAATTGACTTAAATCATATCTTTTTTTGTGGAGAAATAACTCAAATAAATGTTCAGCAAGTTTCTAGGATATTGAGGAAACATATAATACTACTACTGTGTGTTCATAATATTTTCTTTAAATATAACCTATTGATCTAGCTTTGAACTCAACCTTGAAATCATTTGGACAAATGTTATTACTTCAAAAGTTTTAAAATTGGCCGAGATATCATTGAAACAAATGCTTTTACGAGCATTATAAAATCAATTTGGCCTCTAGAGTTCACCCTACAGCACCCACTTATCATTTATGATCTAGTCTGAGATATGATTGTGACAAATGTTCTTACCAAATGTCATGAAAAAAAAAATGCAATAAATGTTATCTACAAGTATGTCAACAAACCTTTTCTTCAATTTTACCTAGTGATCTAGTTTTACATCCAACATGACCAGTTTTAAACTCCACTGACATCATTTGAACAAAATTTAATGTTATTACCAAGTTTCATGAAGATGGACTATACATGTGAGTAATGTGCTTTGTGTACTTATTTCTCCGATACTGCTCGTATTCAATAGGGTTCAAGTCCTCATTGATATAAAGATACTGTGCAAATTTGGAAATAATTGGATGAAAACTGTGGAATTAATTACGTAAACAAGCGGGATTTCAAAATTTTCTCATATTCAAGGGGAAGTCATTCTAGAGTTATTGCTTCGATATTGCTCTTTTTAAACAAGGGCTGTTTGTAAAACATGCTCCATATGGGCTGTCAGTTGTAGTGGCAGCATTGTGTGAATACTTTTTTGTCACTGTGACCTTGACCTTTGACCTAGTGACCTGCAAATCAACAGGGGTCATATGCCAGTCATGATCAATGTACCTATTAATTTTCATGATCCTTATTATTCTTGAGTTATCATCCGCAAACCATTTTACTGTTTTGAGTCACTGTGACCCTGGCCTGTGACCTGAAAATTAATAGAGGACATCTGCCAGTCATGATCAATGCAACTATGAAGTGTCATGATCCTAGGCGTAAGAATTCTTGAGTTATAATCTGGAAACCATTTTACTATTTCGAGTCACTGTGACCTTGACCTTTGACCTAAAAATTAATAGGGGTCAATTGCCAGTCATGATCAATGTAACTATGAAGTTTCATGATCCTAGGCCTCAGCATTCTTGAGTTATCATACGGAAACCTTTTTACAATTTCGAGTCACTGTGACCTTGACCTTTGACCCAGTGACCTGAAAATCAATAGGGTTCAAATCATCATTAATATGAAGACACTGAACAAGTTTGAAAAGAATCAGATGAAAACTGTGGACTTTATCGGACAAGCAAGAAAAAGTAACCATTTTACTAAATAGTCACTGAGACCTTGACCTTTGACCTAGTGACCTAAAAATCAATAGAGGTCATCTGCCAGTCATGATCAATGTACCTATGAAGTTTCTAGATCCTAGGCCTAAGCGTTCTTGAGTTATCATCCGGAAACCATCTGGTGGACGGACCGACAGAAAGACCGACGGACGGACCGACATGTGCAAAACAATAATCCCCCTCTTCTTCGAAGGGGGGCATAAAAATATTCTATAAAAAGTTTAATGAAGATCGGACAAACCAAACATTCCCAAAAGTATTTAAAGGTCACAGGATATTGGGTCCTGTTGACTAAAAAAAAATGTACGACCAGACTGGGATTCATAAGACCTATACATCACGTCATCAACTCAAATTTATTGACAAAATGATTATTGGAACAAGAGCTGTCACCATAGGATGACATATGCCCCCTATAAACGCTTTGATAGAAGTTATGAGCATTTTTCGAAACATAAACGCATATTTCGAAACCTAAACACGGACCCTAAGTTCAAGGTCAAGGTCACAGGGGTCAAAATGTTGTGGCGTATGGAAAGGCCTTGTCCATATACACATGCATACCAAATATGAAGATTACATCTGAAGGGACATAGAAGTAATGAGCATTTTTCAAAACCTAAACGCAAAGTGACGGACAGACAGACAGACAGACAGTGCGATCACTATATGCCCTCCTCCGGGGGCATAAAAATGAAATGAAAAATAAACACAGCACTGAACAATTAACACTTACAAATCACAACACAATCACAGTATTCTTAAGAAAAATATTTAAACCAAAATGAAGTTAAAGACAATGCAAGTGTTCAATTGAAAATTCAGTAATTGTATACTGGCATGCACATTTCTGTGAACACCAATGTTTTCAGATGCCTATAGTTAGGTGTCACGATGACTGAAGAATGTAAATAAATTATTTCTACACAAAAACATCGCCTTTATACTTGAAAGGACTCAATGAAGTACCTCAAATAATTTAACACATGTTGCTATCAATTACATCATTTTACAGACTAAGTTTTAAAAGCAATTCTAGGTATTTACAATATTTCAATGACATACATTTTTCCGGTCTGGAAATTATATGCAAACTCATCATTAAACTACAAATATCAACAAACCAACCACAAAGATATAAAAATCAATGAAAAAGCACTATTAAGCGCAAATTAATATCAATATCAACTGTAACAGGCTTTTTCCACTCCATTTTGAGAATACGCCACACTGGAATTTTGGGAATTTTGCGTTGTGAAAACCCTCATTTTGGGAAAAAATTATTCGCAAAATTGGCTCAATTGGGAAAAATTATCACATGTAAATAGTGTTTCTTATATTTCAAAGAAGCCGTTAACTGGTAAATAACAACTATTTTGATAACTTATTATTAAAATTTTACAAAGTATTATGAACATGTGAGATAAGTGCAGGTTTTTTTTGTTTTAAAATCTGAATTTGGGGAAAAGGCCAGGCCTTTTTTGAGGTGAAAAAAATCGTGCGAAGCGCCGGATTTTGAGGAAAATAAGGAAAGTCTTAAATAATCATTAACATATTTTACAGTTTTTAAAACAAAGTCAAGGCAACATATAAGTTAATTATGCAACACTTTCTATTTTCTACACTGGATCAGGTTAACTTATATATTTTAAGGTAAAAAAACAAAAAATTTTTTTTTTTTTTTTTTGGAATTGGGATTTTTTTTTTCAATTGGGAAAAAAACAACCAGATTTGCATTGGGAATGGGGCCGAATTTCGGACCCGTGGCATAGGGTGGAAAAAGCCTGTGTAAATACCCGAATACAACGATCTGAGTTGCAGAACATGTTTTGGTTTAACAGTAAAACCTATTGACACATTAACTTGCATAGGAGAAAGTGTTCGGTGCGCATGTGCAGTAACATTTCATGACTGTTAACAAAAAAACGAAGTAATTTGTACTGCTCATATTTAATTCAAGCTCGCTTTTAGTTTTTTATGTTTTAATTCTATGAAATAAAGAAACTTTTGCTCTTTAATTATTTACTGGACATTTGGACCGACAACAAAGCTTTTTCATTCGGACCTGTTTTCAAAACGTTGGTCAGGTACGACGGTTTGGCACATTTAAGAATGTATGTGAACAATGCTTTTGTTGTATAGAGTTGAAAAACAGTTGTTTTTTTCAATTTGACTATGTGACCTTCATTTTTTTATCTCACAAAGCCCAGTTTCAAATTTGGCAGAAATATCATTGAGGCAATTTATGTTCTTACCAAATCCCATTAATATTGGGCAATACAATGATGTGACGCCTCTATAGTTTTCATTAGCTAATTGTTGGACAGACAACGAACAATCAACATAAAGAGATCAGGCTGAGAAAAGCTCACCATGAGCAGGTTATAATAAAGCTCAAGTAAGTTAAAAAATGCAGGCTCAAACATTCAGCCATTAAGTGTGACGTATATCCTTCATACATGTAAATTGGGTAAAGGAATACATGCATCAGACATTATACAGGCAGGTTGAATTAAGGTTTTTTTTAAACAAAGCTCGCATTGCCGCATGGGAGTCATTACATTATTTATGAGAAATTTACTGTTTATTAATTGTTGATTGTCACAGCTTTAGGTCCATCACGATTATTGCATTTACCATTTTTACTTGAAACAACAAAGAAAGAGTTTATAATTTAGTCATTTCAGTGAAAGACTTTACACTATGTTTTTTGCTGAAATATGGCCAATATCTTGTAATCCATGTACTTGAACCATTGAAGAGTTATTTATTAACAAACACAAATTAACAAATTAAAGCTGAACAACAAATTGTTCACATGCACTGATTTGGAAATACTTATATAACTAATATTACAATAATCCAAACAAATGAAAATGGATGATGGTAATTGAATTATACAATGCAGTAATTTATACTGATATAAAATAAGCAATAATTTTAGCTACCTGTGATTAAGCTCAACACATTGAGAGCAGCACAGATGATTGTGGTCCGGGCAGAACATTGTTAACTTTTCACGCTTGTGTATGATGCATATTAAAAGAGAAGTCTCCATCTTCTTAGAAAGTGGCCACTTCCTTATTTTATCCTTTCCATAAGGTGATTTTTTATAAAACCACCTACCATGCTGTCTGTGGGAGTTTATACATGTTCTGCAGAAGTATTTAAGACATTTTTCATTTTCACAGTAAAAATCTGCATCTATTTCTACAGACCGCTCTGTTTTGCAGATTGTACAACAATAATACATAACCACATCAGAATTTCTAGAAATTCCAGATGTCGCCATTTTGTTAATTCACTTTCAACAAACAAGATTTTACAATCTGAAATAACTTGAAATAGTTATGTCCAAGCATATGTTTTACACACACCCACACAATGTTATTAAACATAGACAAGTGATATGAAATTTCTAACTGAACAGCACCCAAGTTAACCGTCAAATGGCGCTTGTATGATAGAGGTTTACAGTGTAACTATGTATACTGTCACATGACTATTGGGTAATGTGTGTTTTGATTACTTGAGTTTAAACTGTACCAACGAAGCTGTATAGATAAAACCTTTAAACCAAATTTTTTAAAACACCACATTTTTAATTGCTCTAATAAATGACATGTTATGAACATGGAAGTATAATGATAATATTAAGCAGGTTCTAACATAAACCAATTTTATTACAATATCAGATCCTTTCCCCCATACAGTATTAACAAGAGGGCCATGATTGCCCTGAATCGCTCCACTGTTTTTTTTATGCGACAAAAGCGTGCAATGCGCATGGGTTGAAATGTACTCAAGCATGTGACTGTTTCTTTCTATCCCTCGTCCCACTGGGTTCTTAATATTGGAAAGGTGAGCATTTTTATATATGGAAAATGTTACAACGGTGTTAACTAAACAGACTAAAAAGCCCGGGAATTGTCGCACAGGTCCTTTGCTTATTGTGTAGGTACATTTATCTCTCCAAAAGATATTGACGTTTTTTCTATTTCACATATTTTTAGATGCTGAAGATCAAATTTACGCATGTTCTACAAGATGAATAAAAGTTCATTCATTCAATCATGAATCTTTTTACATTAAATTCCAAAAAGTGTATGTTGGTTTCAAAGTTTCTGTTTCTTATATAGTTCATGACATATGCAAAATATCTAATGAGGTAGATCACCTGAACTTTACTTCATTCTTGAGGCATAAGTGAGTGTAGCAGGATTGTTAATGCGGTGAAGAAATTGTTAATTGTACAAAGAAGATATTTGCCTGAGGAAACATAAAGTTACAAGTTTTTTTGGTTCAGGTTCATGAGGTGCCGAAAGGCAGTAGGAATGATAACTTTGTAGAGGTTGTTTGTTTAACAAAGTAAATGTTTATGAGACAAAAATTTGAATTAAATTCATCAAGCTGTTGCGATCATGGCAACACGACTTGTATATGGCGTGAGGTTTAAAGAGATATCATGACAAACAATTAGCTTGACCTAACTTTCCTTTACTTTTTCCATCTGACGTTCCAATAGACCATACCTCCTTCTGAAGAGTTTGTTTTCGTTTTGAAAACAGGACTTCTGGTTTCAAAAAGGAGAAATTGCTCATTATGAGCAATTTCTCCTTTTATCACAATGATTTTTATCCCACTCAGCCACTTTTTAAATAGTCCTTTACAATATTATTTCTCGTCTGCAATCTCTTTCAATTTGGGGCAGTCCAAAATGTGTCATTTGGTAAAGGGTTAACATTTATGGATAGTTAACATGTTCGTTTACCTTTCACGCTCGACATGTATGCATTTATCTCTTATAATTAAAAAGTTATTCCAAGTGTATTTCGATAAACTTTTAGTTTGAGACGAAAATAGTTTATTCATCCCATACTGAATAAATAGCAAACACGCATAAACATGCAAAGTTCAACTTCCTGTGGCCATGTTTTTTGACGAATCAAATTTTCTTAAACAACTTTTTAATGGGAGCCTTAAAGGGATAAATTTGGCCCCAGGGGCATAATTTGAAAAACTTGGTAGAGAACTATAAGATGTCACTACCTACCAAATTTGGTAGCCCTAGGCCCTACGGTTATGGAACGTAAGCATATGCTCAGTTTTTTGACCCCCCGGGCAGTGTCAAATTTGAGCCCAGGGGAATAATTTGAACAAATTTGGTAGAGGACTATTAGATGTCACTACATACCCAAATTTAGTAGCCCTATTCTCTATTATTATGAACAAGAAGATTTTTAAAGTTTGCACAAAATAGACCTTTAATTTAAGCATATGTTCATTTTTGTGACCACCGGGGCAAGGTCAAATTTGACCCCAGGGGTATAATTTGAACAAACTTAGTAGAGAACTTTAAGATTTTAATACATACCTAATTTGATAGAAATAGGCCAATGGTTATGGACAAGAATTTTTTTTTTAAGCAGGGCCCTTTTTACCCCCGAATATCGGCGGCTTCCCCCATGAAAAAGTATACTTTTTTCCCCTATCTTGTGGAAAAAATTCCCCCTTGAAAAAAAAATCAAAACAAAAAAAAATACACGAAACCCGTAACGCTGAACAGATACGGTTAATGTTTTCTAGCCTAATCGTATCGTAGACGGGAAATATTACGTTTCGCGCACCTGCATGATTTATACGTCGACACCTATTCCGGGAAAAAATGTCACACAATTCTTTTCTTACTGCAGAAAGCTTACAAAAAAAAACAATTTCATCATGCAAAAAAATAGATATTCTCTTTAAACAAACTGAACTTGATCGAATTAATATAACCCAAACCAAGTCCGCGTCATCAAATGATCAGTCTATGGAGATAGATGATGATTCTGTGCAAAGTCATGAAACACAAAACTGTCAAACACTTGCATCGGTGACAGCGGCATCTTCATTGTTAACATTTGATTGTTGAAAATAATTTTAGTTCGTTTTATTAATAAAGTAATGAATATCTGTATTTTTCACCAGAATTTATTTTATTCACAATTCCTTATAAAGTAATGTAATATTGTTTTTATCCCACAGTTTATATTTTAAATTAAAAACAAACATATTCGCTGACTAGTTAAGAGATGAGAGAAGAAAATGTGTCTTTAAAATATATATGTGTGCACTGATAATGATATATTGCCATTACCAAAGGACCATGTATGTGTGTACAATAGGAGAGAAATACTGCTGGATCAACAGAAATTTCACCTTTTATTATATTGACATTCACTTTATAATACATCATTACACTATAGTCGAATATGAGTGTCAAATATACTTAATTATAAAAAGCAATGGATATAGTGCAAACATGTACACAAAAATTCATTCAATAAGAAACTAAGTAAAAAATTTCCCTATAAAAGATAATTGGCGCGAAATTTACCCCTCATGGGGGCTGTGGGTGGCTTCCCCAGGTGGCAAGAGAGGGCCCTGTAAAGTTTGCACAAAATTGGCCCAATACATGCATTTATTATGTTCAATTTTGTGACCCCTGGGGAACGGTTAAATTTGATCCCAGGGGCTTAATTTAAACATATTTGGTAGAAGACCATTAGATGTCACTACATACCAAATTTGGTAGCCCTATGCCATACGGTTATGGACAAGAGATTTTTAAAGTTTGCACAAAATTGGCCTTATTTAAGCGTATGTTCATTTTTGTGACCCCCGGGGCAGGGTCAAAATTGACCACAAAGGCATAATTTGAACAAACTAAGTAGAGAACTATTAGATGTCACTACATACCGAATTTGGTAGCCCTAGGCGCTACGATTATGGACAAGAGGATTTTTAAAGTTTGCACAAAATAGGCTTTATATAAGCATATGTTCAATTTATTGACCCCCGAGGCGGGGTAAAATTTGACCACAGGGGCATTATTTGAACAAATTTGAAAGAGGTTCACCCCAGGAACATTTGTGAGAAGTTTTATCACAATTGGACTTGTTGTTTAGGAGAAGATGTTTAAAGAAAAAGTTAAAGCACGCACACATAGACACACGTACGCACAGCGGACACAGGACCATGACATAAGCCCCGCTGGCCTCTGGCCAGTGGAGCTAAAAATTGACAGTTAATACAATGATGTAATGATCTATAAAGAAGGGAATATTCGCCATGCATACATGCAAATTGCTGTTAAATGATAGTCTTATTTTAACAACTGGTACATGCTTTCTGATACATGGCAGTTGCATTTGTCCTAGTTACATTTGATGTGCAAACATTTAATCTTCTTTGCCAGATATTTATAAGTTTATAACCACTTCATAATTTATATTTATCCTGTCACATGTCTTTAAATCAGCCTGATGACCAGTTAAACTAATAACCCAAAAGATATCAGGCTTGTTGACCACGTGACCTCGAATATCTGTCAGTCAATCTGTTTTACTGTGAAATCAAGTCATTGTTTTACGAAATGACGTCATTATTCCACCCAAATTTTCCACTTAAAACTCTTTTACAGTGTAAATAAACGATGCAAAAAAGCATAAAATAACAATAGATGTGTTTCTCAGAAACACAATGCCCCTTATTGCGCTGCTTTGAAATAAAATAAATTTCAATATATCATTTGGCAGGTTTAGAAATCTCACTTTTAAAGCTTATTACTTCCCTTGGATTGAATTTTTTCACTTTTGACCTTGAAGGATGACCTTGACCTTGACACTTTACCACTCAAATTGTGCAGCTTCATGAGATACACATGCATGTAAAATATCAAGTTCTTATCTTCAATATTGCAAAATATACAGCCAATGTTAAAGTTTTCCGACGGACTCACAGACTGACAGATGGACTGAGGGACAGTTCGACTACTATATGCCACCCTACCGGGGGCATAAGAAGAAATATATGTGGCATGATAAATAGAATAACAGTTTTCGGACCGACAGACGCCATATATTTGACATTTGACCTTGAAGGATGACCTTGACCTTGCACCACTCAAAATGTGCAGCTCCATGAGATACACATGCATGCCAAATATCAAGTTGCTATCTTCAAAAGTGAAAAAGTTATGGCCAATGTCAAAGTTTTATTCGGACGGACAGACAGACTGATTGACATACTGACGGACAGTTCAACTGCTATATGCCACCTTTCCGGGGGCATAAAAAATATTTTTTTGGGATGGGGGGGTGGGGGGGGGGGGGTATAGTATGAGGGTGTGGTGGTCATTTATTAGATATTCTTTAATAAAAAAAAACAAGGGCTGTTTGTAAAACATGCATGCCCCCCATATGGGCTGCCCGTTGTAGTGGCAGCCATTGTGTGAATATGTTTTTTGTCACTGTGACCTTGACCTTTGACCTAGTGACCTGAAATCAATAGGGGTCATCTGCGAGTCATGATCAATGTACCTATGAAGTGTCATGATCCTAGGCAAAAGCGTTCTCGAGTTATCATCGGGAAACAATTTAACTGTTTCGGGTCACCGTGACCTTGACCTTTGACCTAGTGACCTGAAAATCAATAGGGGTCATCTGCGAGTCATGATCAATGTACCTATGAAGTTTCATGATCCTAGGCGTAAGCATTCTTGAGTTATCATCCGGAAACCATTTAACTATTCTCGGTCACCATGACCTTGACCTTTGACATAGTGACCTCAAAATCAATAGGGGTCATCTGCAAGTCATGATCAATCTACCCATGAAGTTTCATGATCGCATATGTGTTCTTGAGTTATCATCCGGAAACCATTTTACTATTTGGGGTCACTGTGACTTTGACCTTTGAAATACTGACCTCAAAATCAATAGGGGTCATCTGCGAGTCATGATCTATCTACCTATGAAGTTTCATGATCCTAGGCGTATGAGTTTTTGAATTATCATCCGGAAAGCATTTTACTATTTCGGGTCACAGTAACCTTGACCTTTGACCTAGTGACCTCAAAATCGATAGGGGTCATCTGCAAGTCATGATCAATCTACCTATGAAGTTTCATGATCCTAGGCATATGCGTTCTTGAGTTATCATCCGGAGACTATTTTACTATTTCGGGTCACCATGACCTTGACCTTTGACCTAGTGACCTCAAAATCAATAGGGGTCATCTGCGAGTCATGATCTATCTACCTATGAAGTTTCATGATCCTAGGCCTATGCATTCTTGAGTTATCATCCGGAAACCACCTGGTGGACGGACCCACATACCGACATGTGCAAAGCAATATACCCCCTCTTCTTTGAAGGGGGGCATAATAACATCCCTTTCTGCAAAATTAAACTCCCAGCCATCCACAACAATCAAGAGGGCTTAAGGCTCGCCTAAGACTAAACTAACATACAACAACAAATACACAAAAACAAACACAAGAGCTAAAGGCCTTAAGTGCTCACCTGAGACTATGCTCCCACCCATCCACAAATACACATCAACAATCAAGAGGGTCAAATGCCGTTGGAATTACCTAAGACTAAACCTCCAACAAAACATGAAACAATAATCAAGAGAGAGAGAGAAGCCATTGGGCTCATCAAAAAAAAATTTCCAACCAACCACGCAAACACAACAACAAACAAGAGGACCAAATGCTGTAGTGCTTGCCTAAGATTCAACTCTTACCCATCCACACCAACAATTAAGAGAGTTAAATATCCTAAGGGCTAACCTAAGACTCTTGCAAGTAACGAAACTGTTCTAAGCAGTAAGTGCTCACAAGGTTTCCCAAATTATGTTTCAAAAGAACAGTCCTAACGCTGGCAGCCATGTTTTTCAATGGGCAGAATTGTAATTCATTCACCCAACGTCATTATTATTGTCTACATGAATATAAACTTAACCCTTTACCACTTTAATAGATACATATTTTCCCACATGTGTAGTCCCTTAGAATAAATTTAATTGAAGACCTTTCTTACAAGATTCAAGTTTTAAAGGCTTCATTTCCAGCCCTTAGATACTGATGAGCAGCAAACAGCATAAAACCGGAACAGACTGCGAGAGTAACTTGCAGGCTGTTCTGGTTTTATGCTGTTTGCATATAGCCATTTTCACTGTGCTTCTGAGAGGGAAAGGGTTAAGAGCATGCCTCTGATGCTCACAGAGACACCTCCAGTAACATTCGGCTAATGTAGTCACTAAAATGAACTGAAGTCATTTAGAATATAATAAAAATGGCACATTGTGTTCAATTATTTACCAAGATTCGTTCCCTTTGAAGTTTTTCATTGTCTGTCTTCAGCACAATCGAAAAGACAAGCATTCAATCGTAGACGCAAAGTACATTACATAGAAACATATTATATTAGAACATTGCTATTTAAAAGAAATGATTGCACTAGCTTAAAGTACCACCTGATGACTTGTCATTTACAAGTATGCTCTCAGCGCTTTAATTTTCCTTATGCAACTTGTGAAAGGATGAGTGTACAGGTCTGGAAGGTAAATGTTGGCAAGCTTACAGAAAAGCCCACTAATTTCTTCTGGTTTATGATTCCAAGGTTGATAACCAGAACAGGAACGAAAACAGATTTTAAAGCAAAATGCTGTATCCTAACGATGAAATGAGTTAAGTTAATGCATAAATTAACTCAGGCACATCAGAGACGTGAAGAAAATGAATACAATATTGCTGTATCTGGCAGATGCTTGCAATAAATTGTACAGTAATTTAGTTGCTAATGAAAATACGATCTGGGATGATTTTCATACTTAACATGAATACAAATGATCAATTAAGCAAATTGTAATTATAAACATGTGATACCATGAATGTGTGTAAAGCAATGGTACAAGAGAAAATGAAAATATACCATAACATTTTCACACTTATAAGCAAAGTGAAAATGGCTATGTGCAAACAGCATAAAAACACAGCAGCCTGCGAGTAACTCACAGTCTGTTCAGGTTTTTTGCTTTTTGCTGCTCATCAGTATCTAAGGGTTGGAAATGAAGCCTTTAAAACTTGAATCTAGTAAGAAAGGTCTAAATATAAATATAACTATCTAAGGAACTACACATGCGTGAAAATACGTATCTAAGTGGTAAAGGGTTAACATAAATATTACTGAAAAATGGCTGCACAATAATTATCAAGTGCAGATGAGTTCCGAGACATCAATTGAATCCAACTGCTGAGTGTTATCAATACACATTTATAGTGGAATTATATCAACTGGTCTGGGATTCACAGACTTATTGTGGATTAAAATTGCCAAGCTTTGGAAAAAATCCAATCAGTTAAAAATAATATCATTGAGATTTCCAGTTTTATCATGGTCTATTCCAATATCATGGAGTGTTATGAAACATTAATCTTTTCAGAGGCTTATCATGTATATGCTGACATGGATTTTAAATGATAGATGAGCGAATACGTTGCACTTAAAAAGCCCTTTTGCCCAAATAAAACACATTTCAAATTGTTTTTATTAGAGTTAATATAGAATTAATTCAGGGCTCGAAAGAAAATGTTTGAATAATAATCTGACAATAAAGATTATAATTTATACATTTGGTTTCAAAATACCTAGTCAGGTTTATTTTCTAATGTTTTATAATATCAAAGTAATACTGCTTCAAAAGTACTTAAAAATACTTTGTCTTAGTGACCTTAACAATCTTGCTGGTGAAGAAAAAAATTCTTAATTGTTATTAAATGTTAGCACAAGAAACATCATTAATTGCATTAAACAAACATCACACAAAACGTTTTTATGTTTTAAATGTTCAAATTAGTTTCCAGAATTACACCAAAGGTGAACTCTATCAAAGGCATAGGCCATACCACAACAGACATATGATTCAACCAAAGATAAATGGCCAACCAAGCTCAGTATTTAATGGGTTTTCTTGGCACTCAATATACCTTTTCATGGCTTATTAAATCTCAACAATCATCCCATAGTCTACATTTGGGGTACTTCATGGGAAAGCAAAACCACATTAAGTTCCTTCCTTGATTATCATGAGCCTCCTTGAAAGCCGATGATAAACCCACATCTATGAAAGTTGACCCGCAGTCAAAATACCCATCATGACTGAAGGCTAAAGATATTGGTTACTTCTGGGCTCAGTATGAATGTAGCAAATAAATTGATTGATTAATGGGAGGGTCTTTCTTTTTCTTGTCAATGCTAAGACAAACACAATGGCTCTCCACGCAAAGATGGCATGGGCTTCAGGTGCTTTACACTGCTTCCATGCATCACCTTGGTCTCCTTTGCCCAACTTTAGCAGATGAGGCTATCTTAGTTGGCTTGTAGTTGGCTTGTCACAACAGGACAGGATGACTTCCAGAAGCTGGAGTTGTTCTCCATCCAGGCATTCTACCAGCCCAGGGGGACTTCACAGGCAGAGCACCATAGTTGATAATGATTGGAGTGGAAAGCCTGGCAATGAGGTAATGTGCTTTTTGACCCAGTGCGTCCAACATTTATTAGGTTTTTTTCCGACTTTCAGCTTAAACAACATTTATAAACAAGCAAATTCATTGAATTGATATCCCTTGCCAGATAAACTTTATTTATGGATCGGTGCAGATCCCTTGATATACAGTATAATCATTAAGTGCAGGGTAATAATGAACAGGTAGCAATTAAGTGTAGGGTAATTGTTTTTATAAATTGCAATTTTCCTCATTGATATCTATAACACCCATGCAGTTTCTTGATGAAATGTTGTATCGTATCTGGCATATAGCCCTGAAAAGTTCCAGCATACAAAAACAACAAAGAGCAATAACTCTTATTTAAGAAAGTGAAGGGTTATGGTTCTTTAGCATGGCACTTCTCCTCAATAATTTGAATTCATCCATGAATTTTCATGTTGAAATCTTCAAGGTATCTGAGATATAGCTCTAAAAAGTTTCATCATACAAAGGATAACAACTTTATTAAAGAAAGTGCAGGGTTATGGTTCTTGAGCATGGCACTTGTCCTAATTGATATCTATAGACCCATGAAGTTTCATGGTAATATCTTATATAGGTTCTGATATAGCCCTAAAAAGTTTTGTGACAGACGGACTTAAAGACTGACTGACTGACAGATATACTGACGGACGGACAAGGCCAAGTCTATATTCCTCCGCCTTTGGCAGGGGATAACAACTGAACATTCAAACAGGACATCTTTATTACCCTTGGCCTTGACATTATGATCAGACATGTCCATTTTCTAGCAATCTGACAATTGCAGTGACAAGCTGATTTACTATGAACTTGACATTATAGGAAGACATGACCATTTGCATAGTTACTTGACATAATGAAAATACTGTGTTATTTTCCGACAGCTGGGCATATAAGAATATAATGTGGAGACATGATCATTTCCCATCAGCTTGACAATGTGGTGACATGACAATTTTATAACTAACTAGAAATGGCACGGCAGCGGCCAACGCCTATCCCCACGCCGCATGTTTGACATAGGGGCGCACCAGGGTTGGTAATGGGGCCATGCATAGTTGAGATTGACGGTATTTTCATAAGAGATGTTCAGTATCAATTTGAAGTAAATCGGTGTGGAAATGAAGAAGTAAATGTAAAATAACCTAAACAAATGAGTGAAAATCTCTGACCTGGCCCCACCCCAACTCCCATAACTTTTGACCCAGGGGTCACATCAAAATTCCAAATAGTGCACTGTCACACATATGCTCATGGCTTCCATGTGTGTAAGTTTCAAGGTTCTAGTGCTAATAGTGTAGGAGGAGAATGTGGCCAGGACGGACGGACAGATGGCGGAGATAACCACATAATAGATTTCCAAAATCTAAACGCGGACCATAAGGTCAAGGTCACAGGGGTAAAAAAAAATATGCGCATTGAAAGGTCTTGTCCAGATACACAAGTACCAAATATGAAAGCAATGTCTGAAGGGACACAGACGTTATGAGCTTTTTTTTAATCACGGTTGCAGATTTCGAAACCTGAACACGGACCCTAAGTTCAAAAATTGTATGTGCATGGAAAGGTGTTGTCCAGATACACATGCGTACCAAATATGAAATCAATATCTGAAGGGACACAGTAGGTATGAGCCTTTTTCAAATTGCAGTCTCAGATTTCAAAACCTGAACGCTGACCTCTAGTTCAAGGTCAAGGTCACAGTGGTCAAAATGTGTATGCGCATGGAAAGGTGTTGTCCGGATACACATGCATACTAAATATGAAAGCAATATCTGAAGGGTCCCACATAAGTTATGAGTCTTTTTCGAATCATGGTCGCAGATTTCTGAACATGAATGCTGACCTCAAGTTCAAGGTCACAGGGGTCAACATTTTCATGCGCATGGAAAGTTGTTGTCCAAATACACATGCATACTAAATATGAAAGCAATATCTGAAGGGACACAGTAGTTATGAGCCTTTTTTGAATCGCGGTTCCAAGAAAATCTCTGACCCAGCCCCACCCCAACCCCCATTACTTTTGACCCAGAGGTCAGATCGAAATTCCAAATAGTGCACAGTCGCACATATGCTCATAGCTTAGTCCATGTGTGTAAATTTCAAGGTTCTAGTGCTAATAGTGTAGGAGGAGATAGTGGCCAGGATGGACGGACGGACAGACGGCAGAGATAACCACATAATCCCCACTTTTTCTCCAAAAAGCGTGGGTATAATTAGAAAATTAACCCATTTATGCCTAGTGGACTCTCCAATCCTTCTAAATTGGATTAATGTATTTCCAAAATGAGGGATGTCTAATATATTTATTTCTAAATTTAGAATAGTTCTTACAGAAATTTCTTTAAACAAAGAGCGCAGACCCAGATGAGACCCCGAATCATGCGGCGTCTCATCTGGGTCAGCGCTGTTTGCAAAGGCCTTTTTTCTAGACGCTAGGCATAAATGGGTTAAGAACTGTTTACCACTGGCTCGTCATAAATTGAAAACATGATAGGTATAACATGGCATTCAACTAGACACATCAGATGAAAATGCCTGATCTGGTCATTCTACTAGAACTTTGATACTAGCTTTCTAAAACATGTTGCATATTAAACATGCTATCATAAGACAAATGTTGGAACTATGCATGAAGAAACAAGGGCTGCTTGTAAAACATGCATACCCCCATATGGGCTGTCAGCTATAGTGGCAGCCATTGTGTGAAAACTTTTTTGTCACTTTGACCTTGATCTTTGACCTAGTGACCTGAAAATCAATAGGAGTCATCTGCCAGTCATGATCAATGTACCTATGAAGTTTCATGATCCTAGGCTCAATTATTATTGAGTTATTATCAGGAAACCATTTTACTGTTTCGAGTCACTGTTACCTTGGCCTTTGACCTGTTGACCTGAAAATTAATAGAGGTCATCTGCCAGTCATGATCAATGTACCTATGAAGTTTAATGATCCTAGGCGTAAGCGTTCTTGAGTTATCATCCGGAAACCATTTTACTATTTCAAGTCATTGTAACCCTGACCTTTGACCTAGTGACCTGAAATTCAATAGAGGTCATCTGCCAGTCATGATCAGTGTTCTTATGAAGTTTCATGATCCTAGGCGTAAGCATTCTTGAGTTATCATCCGGAAACCATTTAACTGTTTCAAGTCACTGTGACCTTTGACCTATGAAGTTTCATGATCCTAGGAATAAGCGTTCTTGAGTTATTATCCAGAAAACATTTTACTATTTCAGGTCACAGTGACCTTGACCTTTCAACTAAGAATCAATAGGGGTCATCTGCGAATCATGATCCATGCACCTATGAAGTTTCATGACCCTAGGCATAAAACGTTCTTGAGTTATCATCCGGAAACCATTTTACTATTTCCAGTCACCGTGACCTTGACCTTTGACCTAGTGACCTGAAAATCAATAGTGGTCATCTGCCAGTCATTATCAATGTACCTTAGAATGAAGTTTCATGATCCTAGGCATAAGAATTCTTGAGTTATCATCCGGAAACCATTTTACTGTTTCGATTCACTGTGACCTTGACCTTTGACCTAGTGACCTGAAAATCAATAGGGGTCATCTGCCAGTCATGATCAATGTACCTATGAAGTTTCATGATGCTAGGCCTAAGCATCCTTGAGTTATCATCCGGAAACCATTTTTCTATTTTGTAACTATGAAGTTTCATGATCCTAGGCTTAAACGTTCTTGATTTATCATCCGGAAACCATCTGGTGGGCGGACCGACGGACGGACTGACCGACATGTGCAAAACAATGTACCCCCTCTTCTTCGAAGGGGGGCATAAAAATAAAATACATCTATAGTGTAATTATTTAATTATATGGAAATTCATTTGACTTAAATTAAAAAAATATTTGCTTAAAATTTAATATTATTTCGATGCACTAGTTAAGGATTGCATTATCTTTAAAAAAAATCAAGATCTCTTGTTTGGAGTGGTAAAAGTTTACAAATCAATCATAACAATGTAGGAAAAAAAAATTTCAGAAGCATATCCTTAACCCATTTATACCTAGTGGACTCTCCTATCCTTCTAAATTGGATCAATCTATTTCCAAAATTAGGGATGTCTAGTATCCCGTCTGTAGATCTGCCGTGGAATCATATGGAATTCTATGGAAATCGTTAGATGGAATTCCGTGGAGTATTGGCACTAACTTTCCATCCGATTCCATGCAATCAATGGAAAAGTGAAAAAAAATAGAAGGGGGACTTGATATGGGATGGAATTCCATAAAATGCCGTGGAATTCCATAGAATTCCGTGGAATTCCATAGAATGCCGTGGAATTCCATAGAATGCCGTGGAATTCCATAGAAAGCCGTGGAATTCCATAGAACGCCGTGGAATTCCATAGAACGCCGTGGATTTCCATAGAATGCCGTGGAATTCCATAGAATGCCGTGGAATTCCGTGAAAAGCTATGGAATTTAATAACAAGAGTGCCAAACTGTCACAAGATACGCCCGTTTTAAGGCTTTGGACAACTTGATAACTTTACCATGACCCATATTTTAACTTGACCTTCATAATCATCTAGACACCACTTCTGACCAAAGTTGGTGAAGATTTGATGAAAACTACTAAAATTAGAAAGCGGACATCATGCTTAATGCTTGAAATGCACTAAGTGACCTCGTGACCTAGTTTTTAACCTGGCATGACCCATATTTGAACTTGACCTACATGTAGATATTGTCTAGACACAACTTCTGACCAAATTTGGTGAAGATCGGATGAAAACTATTTGAATTAGAGAGCGGAAACTGCTGTGGACACCGCCCACCTGCCCGCCCGCTGCCAAGGTGAAACTATAATACGTCCCGTTTTTTTAAAACGGGCGTATAAAAATTGATTTTAGGTTGATGACAATGATAAACAGTTGCCTTTCTATAGTACCCATGCACAGTGAAAAACTCATGTACCTGTGGAAATCATGATTAGATTGAAGGAAAAATGAAACTTACCAATAAACATGTTGTTAAAAATAACTCGTTTCAAAAATCGCGAAAAAAATAAACCCGATGAAAATATCGCAAAATAAAACTGGATAAAAATATTGCATAAAAATATTGCATGTGTTAATCGGTTGCATGTCTCCAATCAGACCTGACTGATATATAATCTATATACTACCTCTGACCAAGTTTGGTGAATTCAACTTGAACTAGAGCTTTGTCACTGAATGTGACTTATACCCCCATACCACTTTGACGCAGGATAAAAAGTTGTTTAAAAGTTTCGGATGAATACAATTTGAATTAGAGTCCGGACAAAGTGGCGCCGTTGAAAATGCACTAATTGACCCTATGACCTAGTTCTTGACCCGACATGACCCATATTCGAACTTGACCTAGATATCAACTAGATGCAACTACTGACCAAGTTTGGTAAAGATCGGATGAATACAATTTGAATAAGAGTCCGGACAAAGTGGCGCTGTTGAAAATGGACTAATTGACCCTATGACCTAGTTTTTTACCTGGCATGACCCATATTCGAACTTGGCCTAGATATCAACTAGATGCAACTACTGACCAAGTTTGGTGAAGATAAGATTTATACAATTTGAATTAGAGTCCGGACAAAGTAAAATGCACTAATTGACCCTTTGACCTAGTTTTTGACCCAGCATGACCCATATTCGGACTTGACCTAGATATCAACTAGATGCAACTACTGACCAAGTTTGGTGAAGATTGGATGAATACAATTTGAATTAGAGTCCAGACAAAGTGGCGCCGTTGAAAATGCACTAATTGACCCTATGACCTAGTTTTTGACCCGGCATGACCCATATTCGAACTTGGCCTATATATCAACTAGATGCAACTGCTGACCAAGTTTGGTGAAGATCGGATGAATACAATCAACTACTGACCAAGTTTGGTAAAGATCGGATGAATACAATTTGAATAAGAGTCCGGACAAAGTGGCGCTGTTGAAAATGGACTAATTGACCCTATGACCTAGTTTTTTACCTGGCATGACCCATATTCGAACTTGGCCTAGATATCAACTAGATGCAACTACTGACCAAGTTTGGTGAAGATAAGATTTATACAATTTGAATTAGAGTCCGGACAAAGTAAAATGCACTAATTGACCCTTTGACCTAGTTTTTGACCCAGCATGACCCATATTCGGACTTGACCTAGATATCAACTAGATGCAACTACTGACCAAGTTTGGTGAAGATTGGATGAATACAATTTGAATTAGAGTCCAGACAAAGTGGCGCCGTTGAAAATGCACTAATTGACCCTATGACCTAGTTTTTGACCCGGCATGACCCATATTCGAACTTGGCCTATATATCAACTAGATGCAACTGCTGACCAAGTTTGGTGAAGATCGGATGAATACAATTTGAAATAGAGTCTGGACAAAGTGGCCCCTTTGAAAATGCACTTATTGACCCTATGACCTAGTTTTTGACCCGGCATGACCCATATTCGAACTTGGCCTGAATATCAACTAGATGCAACTGCTGACCAAGTTTGGTGAAGATCGGATGAATACAATTTGAATTAGAGTCCGGACAAAGTGATGCCTTCCGCCCGCCGCCCGCCAAGGGGTTTCACATAATACGTCCCGTATTTTATACGGGCGTATAAAAAGCTGGAATAAAATAGAAAAAAACAGATTATAGATCAAAGGCATTTTATTGATTTTGAAAAACAAATGTGAATGTAACTAAAGGTTTCATCATAGAAGTTAAACAAGAACAAGATCTGGCATCAATCATTAACCACACACATGCAGTCACAGTACATATTCAAAAATGAGTGGTTTTACATTTTCATAAAGTACCAACTCTCTTAACCACAAGCATGCATGCACACATTCAAAAACACATCCATAAACATGCACGCATATACAGGTGAGAAAAGAAAAACTTATAAAAGGCACAATATAAAACATTGAAGTAGAATTTTACATTTCTCTTATGACAAGTATACTTTCTTTCTCACATATGTTCATAAACACACAGAATTACATGCACACACACATCACGCACAATTGTTCTAGAGTTTTTTCTCATATATTTTAACGTTCAACAACTGTTCCTTATTAATTCTAGAACACTTTCAGTATGATAACAGAAGTTCAGTTCTAGTTGATGTGTTCCAGTACAATTCTAGAAAAGTTCCGAAGGTTAACTTCAAATATTTAAGTCTGAAACCAACTTTCTAGAAAACGAATTCCCATGCAGAGAGCCAGTATTCAAGTACTGAGCATAGTTAATAATAATACATAACAAATTAACAACTGTTGTAAATTTGTTATTTATTATACTATGCTCAGTACTGTTGAACACGGACTTAATTCAATTATCCAAGTTTCAAATTCCTAAATTAAAAAAACAACAAATAAATTAAGACAAAAAACAAACACAAAATACAATTCACAAAATAAATAACTGGTCTTTTTTATACAAGAAGTAACCAAAATAAAACATGTCACCAGCCACAGACTGCCAGGCTTAACACAGAGGCTAAAAATGTTTGTCCAAGTCTTCCACTGCCATTTTCCTTTTCTTCTGAGAATATTGAACACCAGTCACTGCCTCCGGGTCCTTTTTGGTATGAGGTACATTGTATACTGCTCACATGTACTCTACAGAATTAAAAATCATAAAAATGTCTAAAGCAAAGAGTTATTTACATTCAAACTATAACGAGAGATTGCAAAGCAATATGGTCCCCTACCTGTTAAACTTCACTATTTTAAGTTTGTTAAATATATTTGTTGCCATAGCAACCAGAATTCTTGCATTATAAACAACATGAAATGACGTGCAAAATGTCCTTATTGTCATCTGTTCATGTTTCAAGTTTCATGAAAAAATACTTAGAACTTTTAAAGTTATCCCAGGATCCAGAAAAGTGTAAATGACTTAGACTAATATATTGAATTCCAAAAAGACAAAATACTTTCAGGTGGTTAACATTAAATAATTTATCTAGCCCAGGGCATGACAATATTTACCATGAATTTGTGGCCCTGTAAGTCCTCTAGGTAAATGCGCTTAAAGAGCCGCTTTGCTGTTGGATTATTTCCCTGCCAAACTCTGCAGTATCTTCCATCAACTGGTCAATGGTAATTAAAGCACATAATGAAAATGTATAGGGAACGTAATTCATGAATTGTTTTAAATATTAAGTTGTTAAATGGTCTTTAGAAAGAGAACTAAAAACGAAGTGAATACATCGTAAAGCACTAAGCATAACTTAATTTGTTGGTATGATTAGTACAAATTTATTATTGCTATAATTAGAATGATGTGTTATTCTATTGGTATGAAAATGCACACTCAGATACCTAAAAACCAATTCCATTGGTTTAATTTTTTATTTACAAGCAAATACGTTGAATTGATATCCCCCGCCAACAAGCTTCTGGACACATAAGTATTATATTTGACACTCAAACAAGCATTTTTTAAAGATACAAAGGGCCATAACCCCGTTTTTAACAGATGGTGTACAATTCCATTTGGCGTGCATCATCCTCTTATCCATATATATACTCGAACCAGGTTTCAATGAAATCCGCCAAAGCACTTCCAGGAGATGGCCTTGGACACACAAAAAGCATTTTTTCAAGATACAAAGGGCCATAACTCTGTTATTAACTAATGGTGTACAATGCCATTTGGCATGCATCATCCTCTTATCAATATACATACTCATACCAAGTTTCAGTGAAATCTGCCAAAGCACTTCCAAGATATGACTACGGACGGATGGAAAGACGGACAGACGGAAGGATGAAAGGACGAACAGACAACGCCAAAATAATATCCCTCCGCCTATGGCGGGGGATTGTAATAAAGATTAACACCATTAATGAGCATTGAGTGCTCAACATGCACAGTAAAAAACTTCCTTAGCCTGCAGTTCCATAACCTTGCATGATAAAATTCCGATACTACATTCAACGTTATTAATTTCTCCACATAGGTCTTATTACTTCCTTTTTCAACCTGCAAACTCCACTAAGTGAAAATTTGGGTGACAGCTGCTTTTAAACTAATATTTGCCATACTAAAACCTCAAATATCACATAAAAAGGTCTACAATAATGTCATAAGAAGATTAAATTTAAAGGAATATTTAGAAATAATAAAAATCACAAACCTTCAGTTGTTGTTCTATTCCTAGACAGACTGCTCAAACACTGTATGCATCTCTCTTTAGCAATATTTCATGTCACTTTCCAAATGATATAAATACATAAGTATTTTAAGAAAGTGTTTTTAATGGAAAAACTAATGACTCTTCTGTTTGTTAAATGTCTTTAACTTTATTTTAACAAGTTAAACCAGTACATTGTCCACCATGTTTCATGTTTCAATCCAACAGGTAAACTTTCTGTATTTGAATTCAGCCAATTAAAAAAGGCTGTTATATCTTATAACCAATAGATTTGCAGCAAACATACCCAACATCTGATGTACAACACATGCTTGGCTTATCAGATAGATTGTTATTTGACAACCTGGACTGGCTGAGTTTGATATTGAGAAAAAACAGTGTGCATACCACTTGGACAGGGTTAAGGAATTTAAACTTGTAGAAATTGCTTTGAAAGTAACAACTACTCCTACTTCTGCAGAACTACTACTTTAATTACTACAGCATCAACAACACCACCACCAACAACAACAACAACAATAACAGCAGCAACAACAGCAGCAGCAACAACAACAGCACCAACAGCAGCAGCAACAACTGCTACTACAGCAACAACTGCTACTACTGCTACTTCTATTGCTACTACTATTGCTACAGAAACTGTTAATGCTACTACTTCTACTACTACTACTACCACCACAACCTCTACTGATATAAAAAACACTACTGCTACTACATCAATTACTACAACAACAACACCTACTACAACAACAACAACTACTACTTCTAATACAGCTACTACAACTACTACTACTACTGCTGCTGCTGCTGTCGCTACTATGAAGTCTTTTTGGCTATTTAGTGTAAGGTGTTCTATATGTGTTCTTATTCCCCATAAGAACTTTTGTAGAACTTACTGGTTCTTAAAGCGTTCTAGATGTGTTCTAGAACTACATTTTAAAACATTTTTAGAAATTTTTAACCATATTTTGTCCTTGAAATGTTCTAAAAAGGTTCTTGAAATTATTGGAACAGTTTCAGTCCTAAGCCATTTTCCACAAATGTTCTGGATTTATTCTAAACAAACTGTTTTGGAACAATTCCAGAACATACGTTTTAGAACACAAATATGGAACAGTTCCAGAACTGTTCCAATTTCTAGAACAAATTTATAATTATCTTTATTGCATTTTCTTTTAAATACAAAATACATGATGCAAATAATTTCATACATGTATTAAACTACAAATACATTTCAGACAACCAGCGAAAATTTTCTAAGTTATTTTCCATTGATTTCCATCCAAGAAAATGTATAAGTTATTTTCCATAACGATTTCCGTTGAAAAAAATGGCTAAGTCCAACTTTCCATGGTGTTTTCCATACATTCCGTGGAAATGCATGGAATTTTAGTCAAGATTCCGTGGAATTCCATAACAGCTTCAGATGGAAAATTGGCAAGTGGATGGAATTCCATCAAATTCCATGGATTTCCATCGATTTCCGTAGAATTCCATAATATTTTCTATGGAATTCCATAGAAAAGTGCTAATGACTATGGCAGATCTACAGACGGGATATTTTTTTCTATTTTTTTAGAATATTTCGTATAGAAATACCTTTAAGCAAAAGACGCAGACCTCATCTGGGTCTACGCTGTTTGCCAAAGCCTTTTTTCTAGACGCTAGGCATAAATGGGTTAAACAGTAGCATAAATACACTTGAAGACAATTTAACCTTGCCAGAGGTTAATGTTCGCAAACTGCGGAGGAAGCAAGAATGAAAACCGGTATAATCTGTGTAATCAACAGAAATGTATCCCCAGGAGAATCTGTAGGCCTGATAACTGGCATGATATACATGCCAAGAGACCAGGCGGATCCAAGACTAGCTTAGTTCTACTGGTATATTTTGATGGTTTAACACTTTACCACTTAGATACTTTCATACACTTGTAGTCCCTTAGAAAGTTAAATTCAATTAAAGTGATATTATGGGCATCTAACAGTATATAGGTGTCTATTGCAACCTTTGTTTATTTTTGGTGTTTTCACTTCATAAACACTTATTTGTTAATGCAGCATCAACATACTAAAACAATATCCCGGAGAGAGAAAAATAATCCATTTGAATATCAACCTTACTTTCGTTTTGACAACTGACGACAGAAATGATTGATGTAAGATGTGAGTCTAAATGTAGTTTTCATGCAGATTTGTTCATAAGACACAAAGACACAATTTTGTTTTATGGATCATTTCAGCTTAGAGGACAGGGCGAGTCATGTAAAATATCGAAAATAATATATATTTTTTATAAACAACTGGTAGCAAGGTAAGTTGTAGATAATTGGTCAGTTACCACATTTTAACTAATTCTTTTGGACTGTTAATTCTTTTCAGCTCAATTAAACAGTGAAAAATGCCCATAATATCACTTTAAAGATCTTTTTCACTAGATTCAAGTTTTCAAGGCTTCATCTCCAACCCTTACATACTGATGAGCAGCAAACAGCATAAAACCTGAACAGGCTGAGAGTTACTCACAGGCTGTTCTGGTTTCATGCTGTTTGCACAAAGTTGTTTTCACTTTGCTTCTGAGAGGGAAATGGTTAATGCTAGAACCAAACACAACCACTTATAATAGTTTTCCTGTGTATTTAGAAGTATATGAGGTAGCATTAGTGTGTACCCTGAGTGTGTACACAGAGTGTGTACCCGGAGTGTGTACCCGGAGTGTGTACCCTGAATGTGTACCCGGAGTGTGTACCCTGAGTGTGTACCCTGAGTGTGTACCCGGAGTGTGTAACCTGAGTGTGTACCCGGAGTGTGTACCCAGAGTGTGTACCCGGAGTGTGTACCCTGAGTGTGTACCCTGAGTGTGTACCCGGAGTGTGTACCCGGATTGTGCCCCACGTGTGCCCCAACACTCCTACCTGACTAAATTACTTGAATTTATAATTACAGCTGCAAAATTGTCCAAGTTTGGTTTGGTCTTGTGCTGTGGGGGGAAGTTGGAGTACCCATAGATAACCCCACCTTTCCTGTATGGTGACCACATGCTTCCAGAAAGAGGATTAAAACCAAGTGGTCTAGATGAAAATTGCCTGTACTTTTTACTGTGCTTACAGCCCAAAATACTCTAGATCCTGCTGGGCGCAATATATAATGACAACCACATGCATGCAACACATAAGGTTAAAAGGTTTTTAACCTGTGTGTCTTTGATTAGCCACGTCCTCAAAAATTTCTTTCATATTCGTACTTTTCTAAACTTAGATAACATTCTTCATGAGAAATTTACACAAAATGTGTTGTTTTATTCTGGAAGAACAAACTTGGGAAGTTCAGTATGTGACCTGTTTTAAATGCCACATTAAATTCTATGGAATACAGAAATATTGGTTTTAGAGCTCCATCAAAATGAAAATGTGAAATTTCCTGTGTGGGTGCCTCAAATTTTCAGTTTTTCAGAAGCAGCCTGCTGCCATGGTAACTGATTTATTATCAGCTGTGGGTAAAAATGTAAAGATCTGGTAGCTGTTCCCAGTTAAAGCACTGGCACATGAAGTTTGTTACTACTTCAGCTTCTTTTTTTTAGCATATGGAACATTTCTTTGCTTTACACAAACTGTATGTTTGACTGCATCCCGGCACTGTTCTTATTTAATTATCAATACCAAGGAAACATAAACTAAAATTTTGATTTAATGCAACATGAACAAACTACTTGCTGAATTTTTTTAAATGAAAGTAAATCATAACTAGAGCTTTGTCACACACATGACGTATACCCCCACGTGCCGCATTGACACAGACTATTTAGCATGTTGTCTGCAGAAAACAAGAGAATCTAATTTATGGTGATTTTTAAGACTTATAATGCCCTTATCATTTATGGCCATTTTGACCTTTGAACTCTTGAATTCTTTCGCATGACACGCCCTCAAATGACTGTGAACAAAATTAATGTAGGAGTCATTTTAAAAATCTCACGATAAATGACATAGTTATGGCCGGACAAGCTCATTAAAGGCCATTTTTGACTTTTGAACTCCAAGTGTAACCTTGACCTTGGAGATATCGATGTAATTCTTTCGCATGACACAACGTCCAATAATGGTAAACAAATGTGCCAAATGATTTTAAAATTAAACAATGAACAACATAGTTATGGCCTGGACAAGATCATTTAGGGCCATTTTTTACCTTTGAACTCAAAGTGTGACCTTGAACTTGGAGATATCGACGTAATTCTTTTGCACGTCCCACCTTTCAATGATGGTGAACAAATGTGCAAAATGATTTTAAAATCTCACAATGAACGACATAGTTATGGCCCGGACAAGCTCATTTATGGCCTTTTTTTACCTTTAAACTTAAAGTGTGACCTTGACCTTGGAGATATTGACGTAATTCTTTTGCTCGACACACCGTCCAATAATGATGAACAAATGTGCCAAATGATTTTAAAATGTCACAATGAATGACTTAGTTACGGCCAGGACAAGCTCATTTATGGCCATTTTTTATCTTTGAACTCAAAGTGTGACCTTGAACTTGGAGATATCGACCTAATTTTTTCACGCGACACACTGTTCAATGATGGTGAACAAATGTGCCAAATAATTTTAAAGTCTGACAATAATCGACAAAGTTATGGCCCGGACAAGCATTGGACCTTTGAACTCAAAGTGTGACCTTGACCTTGGAGATATCGATGTTATTCTTTCACACGACACACCGTCCAATCATAGTGAACAAATGTACCAAGTCATTTTAAAATCTAACGATAAATGACATAGTTATGGTCTGGTCAAACTTTCGGTTTAAAATGCACTAAGTGACCCTGTGACCTAGTTTTTGACCCAGCATGACCCATATTTAAACTTGACCTAGACATCATCTAGATACAACTTCTGACCAAGTTTGGTGAAGATCAGATGAAATTTTTGGGAAAGACAGACCGACAGACAAAGTGACTCCTATATAGCACCCATTACCAGTAATGGGGGTATAATTACAATGCATTTGTATGCATGGTAAATTACTGAAGTCGTAGACCATGCTCCTTTATTGTTAATATTGACACAATATTGATACTTACCTAAACCATGGGAAGAAAGAGATAACGATTGGGCTTGACACAAATACAGTGTCAGCTTTTTACAGAAGCCGCATAACAAAACAAGAGGGTCTTAAAGGCCCAAAGTCGCTCACCTGAGGTACAAAGGAACTGGCATGTTCTGTTCTGTTCAGATGTCATAAGAACAAATTTTCTGACCAAGTTTCATGAAGAGTGAACTATTAATGTAAAATGTAAAAACAAAAGTGCTAACAAGGTCTTAATATAGCCATAAACGGATAAATTTCCTGCCCCTGGTGGCCATGTTTTTCAACAGACCGGAACCATTTTCTAATCTCATCCAAGATATCATTAAAACAAATGTTCTTACCAAGTTTCATGATGGTTGGACAATACATGTGACCAGAGCTCCAGATAAAAATTTTGTCAAATTGTTATTTACTCCCTATTTCGAAAATTAATTCTTATTTTACCCCCTATTTATAAAATTAATTCTAATCACTATATTACCAAATAATTTTTATGCTTTGTTTTTGACACATCAACAATCCAACATTTTGGTTTATAGTCTTGGAAAAGCCTGGCTTTATTTTCCGTTTCTTGCTTTCCCATAATTGGACAGCTTTTTCTGGCTCAAAAGACCCCACATCTATCTTGCTCATCTTGCTTTTTTTGCCTTCCACGCTTCGATACACCGCTTCGGTCGGCCCTTTTGATTTTTTATTTAAAACAGTCACTGACACTTCGGCTTAGGTCATAATGGCATTTTGGTTGCCGTTAAAGTCATATCAAAAATATTTATTTAACATTTAATTTTAATGACATTTTGAATAGGTATATATAGGTATATTGTATATTACTTGTGTATAAAAATTTCGATAAGTGTAATTAAAAAGGTACAATAAACAGTAATGACTCGCCTGTAATTCCAGGAGAACAGAATCGAGACTGTTTGGCCTTTCGACCGTTCTTAAGTGTGGCCCTTCCTCACAGCAAAGTGACGTTGACTTAAAGTTGTAAGTTTTCATTGAGCGCCTCGACGAGTCAGAACCGGGATGAAATGTTTACCATATATAATTTGCTACTGGAAGTTTTACGCACGTTCCAAAATGTCGAATTCGTGTTTTATTTTTTCAATGCATAACTTTACGCAAAGATTTTAAATCTAAATCGTTATTTAAGAAATTTTATTCGTTTTTACGCCTTTAAACCATGGTTCAAACAGAAATCTCAAACCTAAATTCAAGCACTTTTCAAGGACTTTTCAAGGCCAAATTTTCATTTTAAAGGCCGAGAACCGTCATTTGTTTCCATTATAAAATGCAGGTTCAACAGAACATGGATATCCATTTGCCTGGATTGGTCTTTCTTGTTTAAACTTTCACCAAAAGACACCGAGTACGGTCCATTTATAGAACTATCAAGTAAAGTTTTGAAATGTTCAGCTAGCCCCAAAAACGGCCACACATGCTGTCTTGCGGTCTCCGCAAGAAAATTTCTTTGCAATGGTACTGTCATGGAACACAACCTGAAATAACTTTGTAATGTTTTAATGGAATTAAAGGATTGATGTGTGCAAACGGTATGCAATACCCACAATACTTCCACTTTCAACATATCATTTTTTGTAACAAATTTGTCTATGGATTTCTGCGAGTTTGATACTGCATGCTGCTGATGGTTGCGAAGGTCCTGGAATTTGAATATCTTCTATCTGCACACACTATGAGGCTGTGCCTTCCTGGTTCGACACAAATGGGCTGTTGCTGTTTACCCTTCTCAAAATGAAATACACTTTTTAACAAAATACGCTTTAAAAAGTGTATTTTTTCTGCATTTTTACCGAAAAGTGTATTATTTTTGCTTTTTTTTCATAATTAAGTGCACTAAAGTGCATTTTTTCTGTATTTTCATTATCTTTAAGTGTATTTTACTGTACTTTAAGTGTATCTTCTGTAGACAAAGTGCATCTTTTTATGCAATAAGTGCATTTTTTCAATGAAGTGCATTTTTTGTGCATATTAGTGTATCTTCTGATTTGCAAAAAAAATATTCTTTCTGTACAAGTGTAGTTTTAGTGCATCTTCATAAAAAAGAGCAACACTATAGCAAATAACTGAAGTTAAAGGACAGAGATATAGTTTAATAGGAGGATTGTACTGAATTCTTTTTTATCTTCACATAATGTTTATGGTCTTATTACAATTTGTCTGCTCATAAAATATGTGAATCAGTAGAGCAGCTTTTAAAGGGAAAAGTACAACTAAATCAGGCTGTGGGTAAATAATTAAAAATATTGAAAGTGTCAAAAAAATTATGTGGGCTTGCCAGAATCAATTTTATCTTCACAACATAAAAAACAAGTATTTGAACTTTCTTACACTGATATTTAACCCCAATTCAATTAATGTCTACCACATTGACTATTAACATACATTTTAAAAGACAATTTAAATAATATTTATAATATTATATTTATTTCCTAACACCATTCAGTATGTTATATTGAAATATTCACAATTAAACATAATATGCTAAGTGTGCTGTGTATTATTCAATAAATATCAGATTAGATCAGGATCAGATAAGAGATCAATTAGCATCATAAACAGTAATCCCTATCAGTGCTCCATCTAGCCAAAACAAAGGGGTGTTTATAGAATTTTGATTGGTTCTGGGACCATCTATTTGAAAACAAACCACTTTTGATTGGTTGGAGCACAGCAAGTTATTTGGAGCACAGGAAGTTATTTTTGTAAACAATTTGGTTTCAGCAACTTAAATTGAGCTAAATTTTTAGGTATAATTCAGCAACATTAATTCTAGTGTCAAATGTCTTGAAATTCTTTCAGCACATGAACTATTGTGTGATGAAAACAATGTGTATTTACTACAATGTGTAAATCAACAATAAGTTTGTTGCAATGAAGATTCAAAGTGGGTGGTTAAAGTGATCAACAACGGCTCTAGGAGAAGTGCCCCCCCGGAGAACTGCCCCCCCAAAGATTTTTCACTGGGCGGAGAACTGCCCCCTCGCTGTTTTTTTATAGGGCGGAGAACTGCCCCCCTGCTGATTAATAAGGGGCGGAGAACTGCCCCCCTGTCAGAATTGATGACCCGGAGAAGTGCCCCCTAATTAAAGAAATTTCGCGGCGATATATAAAGCGAGTATTATAATGACAATAACGCCAGTAACTTTCTTGCTATTATGTCTGGAAATTGAGTGAAATTTCAAAAGTAATATAAAGTTGTACAAGTAATAAAAGTTATAAAACGGCAAAAAATACCTGCCTCGGCATGGACGTCGCCATCTTGATAATCACGGGATTTTCGTCTATGTGAACAAAGAAAAACAAATCACTTTTTGCTAATAAAAAGTTTTCGCGGCTGAATTATTTGATATTTTCCCCGTAATTAAAACAAACAATTAGCATGCAATTTAATCCATCCTTATGCAAGCTGAAAACAATAATTTATTTGTTTGTTTTCGCCAATTACGGATTTGGACGGTTCAATATAATAAACCCGTATGCGGCTTTATTCAAAGCTAACAAGTCCTTAACAATAAAGGTCGGTCCGGTCTACCAATTAAAAGATTAAAAGATCGCGGTGCTTATCGTTAACGGTAACAAGTTCTCTGCCTGCCTAATTAGCTGCTAATTAATGCAACTGTTACCGATTTTGTTTGTTGGCATGTCGACATGATCTGCTCAAAATGCAAACTGTTGCCGTAATATGTGTAATGTGTGTATTTATGTATGTTATTTTGTATGACACATGAATTAACTAAACAACATAAATAAATTGATTATAAATTCGACTTCACTCTACTTTTTTCTTCAAGTCAGCTAAATTAATGCTTTGCCTATTAATTTCCTTTTTTATACGTAAATTTACGTTTTTTTCCATGGGTCAATACTATCTTTATAATGTAAATTAATTCCGATGTAACTTTTCCTCCATAAGTACTGAGTTGCACGTCTATATTTAGTTGCGACAGTTGGCCAGTATTAACACGCACGCGTTTCCTGTGTGGATCTCGACTATGTTTCGCGCTCTTATTAAAACACGACTTTTACATGGCATTCATGTATAGTGAGTGGTGCAGATGCGCACCAAGTGCCTTAAACAGTATTATCACATGCCTCTAGACAATTTGTGTTATTCAGTTCGATAAATGGTAATATACTTGTACTGAAATTAAATTGTTACCGGATAAAATGTGTACGGCGATAACGTAAAATTACCCGTAAGTATTGTTTTCACTACGTAACTAATAACTAATATGACACCGGGGGGGGGGGGGGGGGGGGGGCAGTTCTCCGCCGCTACAGATTTGATGGGGGGCAGATATCCGCCTACTAAATTCTGACAGGGGGGCAGTTCTCCGCCCCTACCGATTTGATGGGGGGCACCTCTCCGCCACCTTTAAAATAAGGGGGCAGTTCTCCGGGGGGCAGTTCTCCGGGGGGGCGCTTCTCCGGATACCATCAACAACTGCCGTTTTTGTTTTTTTGGAATGCTGAAGAACAGCTGTAACAGGTTTGTATTTTCATTTCTGCATCTCTTTTTAATTAAATTAATTATGATCATTATCATATTTATGTATTGTCACTGGGAAATGTAACTGGATGAGTAAATGTAATGCAATTTTAAGGAAAAAAACACCATTTGAATTATTATGGCTGTATTTTATGGTTATTGTCATCTTAAAAATTTATTTATACCTATTTCTTGTCATTAATGAACAGATTTCTTTCCCCCATATTTAATCAGAACTTTAATATTTTATATTTGAAGGTTAAACCCCAAGGTGAAATTTACATTGATCGGAAGATCAATTGGACAGAATGTGCATCATCGCCTGCCAAAAAAGGGAGCAAAAAGGGGACTACCTGATGTATTGACATGTATACCAGGCCAACTTGAGGGGAACAGGAGTGGGAAACCGTGCCCTGTAGCTTGTCCTTGACCAAGAAAAGATGGATTTGTTGAGAGGTAAAACTATATAATAAAGGTTATTGCAATTCAAAGACGTCACACTTCCGACCAGTCCACACAGCCAAAGGAGACCACATATATTAGTACATTTATTAACAGTATTTTCTATCAAACGTAATTTCTTTAAATTATTTATGAAAAGCGTTAAGTCACATGTGATCACGAGATTAAAATTGCAAAAATAAACAAACAAAAACAACAAGCCAACAAACTTGTTTTGATTTAAATTTATGATATTTATAGCAACTGTTGAACAAGATTACCATAACAGCAATATTTAACACTTACATTATAAAATATCTTTCAGGACCTGATCCCAAATGAGATCATGCACGAGAAGCGCCTCGCAGACCATGACAGTAGTATTCAGATCTGATCAGCTGGTGAAGTGCTCTATAAAGGGTTGTTTATGAATGCATTCTTTGTAAAGAACAGTGTATAACAACAAATATAGTGACAGGGGCTAAGCTGCTAAATATTGTCAGCATGTATGCAGTGATTTTCTTTGGAAATTCAAAACAACCTGTACGTACTGGCTCTCAGAAGGGCATGTTTTAGCGCAATAATGAACAAAAAAAGGAAGATCTTAAAAATAAGGTATAGATTTATATAAATTTCATGAATACTGTTCATTTATCATATATTAGGATCCAGAATATGATTGAATTAAATGTGCTGCTTTTGTCCATATTAAAAAGGGATTTGGAATTAATGTAATATATAAAAATCTAGTAAATGATAGGGAAAACATTTCAGCTTAAGGAGGGGAAATCTTTAATATGTTTGAAGTGGAAACCACCTGTATTTGGCTGTTAATCAGTTACCGATAATCAGAGGGGAGAAAAATCACTGGTATGAGCTTGATATTTTCAATTGTTAATTCCAGATAGGCAATAGCCCGTTTGAATCCTCTCTTTTATGTAGATATGTAACATTTGTTTTGTTTTTTAAGGTTTAACATTCTAATAAAAGTGTGTATTTATCTATTGAATTGTACTTTTTGTTTTTTATGAATGTGTTTACACTAACCTTTCATTTAAAGAATGAATGCTGACTTCAAAATGCTGGGATTTTTTTTAAATTTGGTTAATTTTTAAGCATATTAATTTGAAGTGATGAAAAGTACACTTGAGCGTATAATGCGCTTAAAAAATTCACTTCCAACACTTCAAAAAGTGTATCATTTGTATGATTGAAAATGCACTCAAGTGTATTAATCGCTTAAAAATTCACTTTTAATATTGTAAGGTGTATTATTTGTATGACCGGGAATGCACTCAAGTGTATTAATGAGCTTACAAAAATTCACTTTGAATACTCAATGAAGTGTATTTTTTGTATGACTGGAAATGCACTCAAGTGTATTAATGCGCTTAAATAATTTGCTTTTAATTCTGTAATGTGTATTATTTGAATGACTGGAAATGCACTCAAGTGTATTAATGTGCTTTAAATAATTTACTTTGACCATGAAGTGTATTATTTGTATGTCTTAAAATACACTCAAGTGTATAAATGCACTTAAAAATAAACTTAAGCGCACTTATTATCATAATAAACGCACTTAAGTGTATTATTTCGTGGAAAAAAAATACACTTAAATGTATAAACACACTAGTAAAAAGTGTTTTTTTTTAACACATTATAATGCACTTGTTAAGCAAAAAATACGGTGCCAATAACATGCGCATTAAATGCGCATTTAATGTGCATTTAATGCGCATTAAATGCGCATTTAGTGCACTTTTTCGAGAAGGGTATGTCTGTTTTAGATTTAACAGTTTTAACAATAGTACCTTCCTGTTTCACAAAAAAACACATCCCATGAACCCTGTTTGCTTCTGAATTTCATGTTTTCTGTGTGGGTTTTCCCTTTTTCGTGGCTTTTTAAAGCGCTTTTCCCCATCGCCCGGACATCAATGGTTTTCTTACTGACCCGACAATGTGCTTTTCGAATGTCATTTGTGTTCTGTACCCAGGAATATTCACTTAAACACCCTGGTTTGAAACGACACTTCCGCATCGCTGCGTTTTCACTCGCGAAAATTGATCACAAAAGAGAACATCTGACGTTGTACACATAATCTGTGACGTGTACACAACGTTTTGTACTCAATAATGTACAAAACTTATATTTCGTACTCAACTTTTTGCGCGAAGGAATTTATGATAAATTTTCGTAATATTTCCCTTAAGAACGATATAAGTTTATAATTAAAGTGATGATAAAAGTAATTTTGAGCAGAAATAAACATTTTCAAGGCTTTTTTACTTGAACTAAGCACTTTTCAAGCACTTTTTCAAGGCCAACCTTTGTTCAAGGGCTTTTCAAGCCTAAGACTCGTTTTCAAGCACTTTTCAAGCCCTGTGCGAACCCTGTTTACGCATGTTATCTGGAGCACTGCATGTGACTTTCAGAGTGTATATAAGTTTTTACCATAGCCTTATAAGGAAAAAAGTCCCGACCCTGGTGGCCATGTTTTTCAAGCAACTGGAACCATTTTCGAACTCGTTCATCATGTCATTGGGACAAATCTTCTGACCAAGTATAATGATGGGACTATAAATGTGGCCTCTGAAGTGGTTACATGTTTTTTTACAGACCAGAACCATTGTGTACTCATCCAAGATATCATTTGAGCAAATGTTCTGACAAACTTTCATGAAGATGTGGCTTTAAGAGTGTTAACAAGTTTTTACTAAAGCCATATAAAGCAAAACGCCCACCCCCTGGAGGCCATGTTTTCCAACCAAATGAAACCTTTTTTTTTCAAACTTGTTCAAGATATCATTGGGATTAATCTTCTGACCAAGTTTCATGAATATCTGGAAAAAATTCTGGCCTCTGGCTTCTGGCTAGAGTGTAAACAAGGTTTTACTATAGCCATATAAGGAAAAATGCCCCATCGAGCCATGTTTTTCAAGCAACCTAAACTTTGTTTGAACTCGTCCAAGACATCATTGAGACAAACGTTCTGACCAAGTTTCATGACCGTTATTGAAAGTGGAGTACTAGATGATCTGACAATAATTGTGGTCTGTAGATTGCGAACATGGTTTTACTATAGCAATTACATAGCCATTTAAGGAAAAATGCCCCGCTCCCTGGCAGCCATGTTTTTTTAAGCAACCTGGACTATTTTTTAACTCATCCCAGATATCATTGAGACAAAAGTTTCATGAAGATCAGAAATAATTGTCGTCTATAGAGTGTTAACAAGGTTTAACTATAGCCATATGTAACCATTTAAGGAAAAATGCCCAGCCCCCTGGCTGCCATGTTTTTCAAGCAACCGGTACCATTTTCAAACGCATATAAGATATCATTTAAACATATGTTCTGACCAAGTTTCATGAAGATTGGACAACAAATGTGACTTTTAGAGTGTTAACAAGGTTTTACTAAAGCCATATAATGAAAATAAATACCCAGCCCCCTGGCGGCCATGTTTTTGACCAACGACAACCATTATCAAACTCATCAAAGATATCATTGGCACAAATCTTCTGATCAAATTTCATGAAGATTGGACATGTGGCCTTTAGAAATTATGTTTACGCAAAAAACACACAAAAGAAAAATGGTGATCACAAAAGCTCACCATGAGCACATTGTGGGCCATTAACCGCTTCTAGTGATCAAATCAGCCGCCTGCAGTCCCTTATTGAATACACTGGATTGATACTAATTCAAACACATTTTTTATACTGCAGTTTTGCTCTCTTTTTTTTAAACAAATCCAATTTACTTGCTATTATTCTGTTATTTATCTTACGGAGCACATTCAAAAACAAATGTCATCAATAGATACAATTGTTTTGTTTTGTAAAATAAATTTAATCCATTACCTAAAACAAACTTTGAAAAAGCCTATAAAGGCAAAGTATATGAGTAAAAAGTGCTGAGTTTTCAGTATAGGACATAATGTTGGTGTGCTGTTTTCAGTATAGGACATAACGTTGGTGTGCTGTTTTCAGTATAGGACATAATGTTGGTGTGCTGTTTTCAGTATAGGACATAATGTTGGTGTGCTTTTTTCAGTATAGGACATAATGTTGGTGTGCTGAGTTTTCAGTATAGGACATAATGTTGGTGTGCTGAGTTTTCAGTATAGGACATAATGTTGGTGTGCTGAGTTTTCAGTATAGGACAAAATGTTGGTGTGCTGAGTTTTCAGTATAGGACATAATGTTGGTGTGCTGAGTTTCCAGTATAGGACATAATGTTGGTGTGCTGAGTTTTCAGTATAGGACATAATGTTGGTGTGCTTAGTGCTATGAGCCTCAACAAGTGAATCGTGTTTGTATCCAAGTTCCCACGGTGTGGCCTCAACAAGTGAATCTTGTTTGTATCCAAGTTCCCACGGTGTGGCCTCAACAAGTGAATCGTGTTTGTATCCAAGTTCCCACGGTGTGGCCTCAACAAGTGAATCGTGTTTGTATCCAAGTTCCCACGGTGTGAAAGCAACACACTACAAGCTAAAGTCTGAAAACTTTTTTCATGTCTAGAAAAAAAAAAAAAAATGTCTTCCTTAATTACATTCAAGCAGATGTATGACAATTACATTCAGCATGAGTATATTTCAGTGCACCCAGACACCAGGAAACGTATGCACAGATCAGATTACAGTGAAGAAATCAGTCCATGTAATGATTCCACCAAAAATACAACAAAAATTAAAAACCTCCATGTCATTGTCTTCTTAAAAGTATTTACTTTCACATGAGATATTCACTTGAATTTTGTGGAGGCATTTCTAATTTCTCGCTGTCTGTGAAACAAAACAATCATCATAGTAAAGCATGTGTTTTTAATAAGCTGTCTCCCTGTATTAAAATATGTCTGCTGTTTCAATGATTTAACTCTTTCAGTGCGGGAACCGAATTTTGAAGGCCTTTGCAAACAGTTTGGATCCAGATGAGACGCCACAAAACATTGGGTCTCATCTCGATCCAAACTGTTTGCTATTCTAATAGTATTCTTTGGAAAAAAATTGGAAGAAAATGCTAATTTTAGAAATTCAGCAGACGACATTTTAGCAGACGACAAATTTCCCAGCATGCAAAGGGATAACCCGTCAATCATAAGATTATGAACTGTCTTTTTTTCTCAAGTAAAATTTTTGCAATGACAAACTTGCACAAGCATGATGACAAATTGTAAAAAAAGAGTATTTACATAATTATTTAGACCCTTTTCACATCCTCTGTATTGAGTTCTGAATGAGTTACCTCCATTGATAAAATGAATCAAGAACTCAAAACACTCTATGTTAATATAATGACACTTATCATTATGTTTTATGTACATGTTAATTTTGTTTATCAAAAAATAGATCTAGCTTATATTTATAGATAATTAACTGAAAATGACCACTTCATATAATATGAAGACAGTAGAACAGCTAAAACTGCAAATTACCAGCTTTGTTTTTATTAATTGATAAATTAGTCAGGACAATGGCTTAAATTGGGAATTATGACACTCTTCTATGCAAGTATAAGTTCTGTTTTCAAGCAATACCCATTAAATTCTCAAAGTTAAAATTAGACACATAAGAGTTAAATCCCTTTCAACAAAATTTTGATAAATTAATTATTATTAATATTGAAGTATAGATCTCTTAAACCATGGACTTCAAACATCTAGCTTTTTTTAGTATAGAAGTATAGAAAATATCAAAAGGATTCCCAGAGTTCCTTAATTTCATTAGGTAACGATAGGAAATAAGGTTCAATTTGTAAGTGACCTTCTGTGCAGAAGTTATTTTTTACAAACTCATTAATTTTGATACCAACTTGTGACATGCAGTTCAATCTCAGATAGTTCTTATGCAGCGGACAGACCCAGGGTTAATGGGTTACTCAAACTGAAATCTACCAAAATCCACTTAAAAACGCCTTGGATATTTGCATAACCATGGTAACCAGAGGAAAAATAACCCAGCTGATCTAAAGGCACAATATCTGGTAGACAGAATTCTACCTCTGTGAGCAAGTAAAACCTGGTACCCTGAATGGTTAGAATTCCTGAGGTATTTTGGCATATTCTTCAAGCATTTGTCTGAATTGCTGCACACCTGTCTAAACATGTTCTGCAGAAAACCAAACATTAGTACCACACTTTGGTACATGTGTGGGGGAAGATGTAGGGAAACTATAGGCAACATCACTCTATATTTCTGTTCAATGCTATTGGTATTAATTGTGAAGTGACATAACAGGGTTTGTTTTTTTTTATTGGGGAAGACGCTGGACGCTGGGTAAAAGGGGAAAATCGAGCGCGAAAGAGACGTATTTGGGGAAAAAAAAAACAGTCCGTTTCAATGTCTATAACTCACTTACAGACTTCAGGGTTTTTTTTAGAAAAAGAGGCATGTCTCTGACCTTTTTGTTCTTTTACACATGAACAAGTATGATATTCAAGTCAAAGTCCTAAATAAAGTTGCAGGTGTAGATCTAATAATGGGAAATGTTTTCAACTGGGGCCCGGGAACGATGTCAATATTAAGATTTCAATTTCATGATGAATGGGTTGACGATCTAGATCTGCTACAGTATTGGAAGGGATAGGTGCGGCAGCTGCCGATTGTCTACTTTCACGTTCACAATAATCCGACAGTATTAATCGATGTTGATTACATGTACCTCCAAATCCTGCTAGTTTTCAACGGTTTTTGATGATTAATTCTTAAAAAATGCGTCAACGCAATTAATATTTTCCGAGTCCCAACGTTTTATTTTGTTCGTGTATGAACGCCAATTGTGAGACTTTTTTCTGTTTTAACGTTTATATCTTGACTTTCACATAACCCGGATGAAAATTCGACTGGTTTCCGGTAATTAATTGACGAAACACCCTTCTCGCGCAAGACCGGAATCCAGTAAAATAGTCACATGATTAATACGATTAGTTGCCCGGTTTCCATGACGTAATTTAAGAGCTATCTATAGAATCACTGGGATTCCCAGATTTGAGTGTTCGTCGGGAGAGAGAGAGAGAGCGAGATCGTTGTACATGGTACAAATTGGATAAGTGTCGACTTCCCAAAAGAAAAAAAACATTTCTTTGAGGGTAAAATATTATATTTTGGTGAAATGGTATTTTTAAGGGAAAAATTCTGGTAGGGGAAGACGCCGAATATCGGCGTCACTTTCTTAGTAAAAAAAAACTCGCATTACTAGTGGATGCTTTGATGTTTCGAATTATGGCTCAGAAAAAAAACATGATTATCATCACAACATGCTCTTTCTCCTGTTGACGAATGTACAAGGAAGGGTAGAAAGCTTTTGGGGTATAAATTCTGGAATGGTTTTCTATGTCAAGTCAGTCTGGAAGACGTAGATAGTATGCAAAAATCTTCTTTAAAGCAGTTTTTCTAGGAGAAAAAAACATTTTCTCAGTTAAAGTAATGATAAGATAATCATCAACATTTATTATTATTAAGTATTAATGAAAGTAGTGATTTAAAACGGTGATTTTCACAAATTGCAATATTCTTAGAATTTAACATGGATGATTACAAATTTCAACTGAGCGTATTAATAACCAAATTGGATTACATGTCATTTTTTAATGTAAGTTTGAATGTGTGATTTTGAAAGACGCTTCTGTTCTTTTCAGTTTTGTGTTCTGTGTGGTCTGCAGTGCATTTTTCCCCTACAGCATGGCCTGAATATCTCACTGGTTGCTACTCTTTTACAACATGGTTGTTTCCCCTTGACCACTATACATAAAATGTGTAAAACAACCTCCAATAAGAACATGTTTATCAAGCTTATGGCATATGAAGCACTTTTAGAAAACATAAACTGATATTTTCTGGTGTTGAATAACATGAGAATATATAATACATACTTAAACAAGAGAAAATGCATAACAAATAGTAAATTACAGTGAACATAAATAAGGATTTTAGCTAAAGCAGAATGACAGGGGAGGGGCCTATGTTTTGAATGCCCCAAGTTTAAAACATGTGGTCTATTTTCATTTGCATGCCTAACATGTCTCACCCTATTTTTTTCCCTTGTTCTTGTAAATACACTTTCACTGTCCATCTAAACTTGATTTTTCCCTAAGAAGAGACCTCCATTAAACGATACATACCATCCTGTACGAAAATGTTTGGGCAGACTGCAACCAGATTATGTGCAGAATAAAATACACAAAATCTGTGTAGAATATGTGCAGAAAATATTTGGTGTCCATTTTAAATGAGTTGAACCAGATTTCTATTTATAGATTTTTTCAATATAAACAAAGAACGAATTCTGTACAGATTTTACGAATTATTTAAATTAAGCAGAATTTGTTCGAGGCAGAAAAAAATCTGGCAGAATTAAATCTGGGGAGAACCAAAATGTGAGAATAGAATTCTGTGCAGAATAAAATCGGTTTAATATTGAATTCTGCACAGAAAATTTTCTGTACAAAAAATGTATGCAGGAAGAAAAAGCAAAATAAACAGACCATCAATAAATAACATTTTTTTATGAGATTATAAAATGTAAACAATAAAATGTACACAGTGAAATATACTGACAGTACCAATATTTTTGTTGTTGTTGAATTGATCACATTATGACGGGGTAAAAATTAAAAAATCTAACACCCCCTATTTTAGTCTCAATTTAAACAAGATGATTTCATTTATTTCCTGGAGTAGTCTATTTGGAGTGTTACTGCCTTGTTGAAGGAGGTGTCATCTGGCACTGTTCTGCTGTGGTCTTTGCACCACATCCAGACATAACCTATCGGAAAAAAATAAATGTTTACACATTTACATATTTATATCATTCCTCAACAAGGGCACCGCATAACAGGTGCCAACGCTCGGCTGCGGGTGCAGTTTTGAATAAATAAAAGCTTGTCAGATATATATATTTTTTTTTTTAGAGGACACAGTGACCTTGACATTTGACCTAGTGACCCAAAAATGAGTGTGCGTGTAGAACTCATCAAGTTGCATCTACATATGAAGTTTCAAAGTTGTAGGTGGAAGCACTTTGATTTTAGAGCAAAATGTCAAGGTTTAAGCACGTTGGAAAGGCTGACGCCGGACGGCGAGCTGGCTATGACAATACCTCGGGTTTTCTCCGAAAACAGCCGAGCTAAAGAACTGATACATGGTGAACCAATATATTCTAACTACTCAGTTTCAAACAGTAATGCCATACCTGTATTAAAGACATCATACATCAAGTGCCAGCCCAACAAAATTCACTTATAGCACAAACATCCAATTAAATTTCAAACCATTGTTTGATTCTAGTATTAATTAGACCCAAAGTTAAAATGCGATCCCAATAGTTTTTTGGTATTTAGTAAATGTTACTTTGACCTTGATCCGACTTAAACTGCAAACAACTAAATTTTCTACATTTGCATTATTGTTTGATTTTGTTGGATTATTGGCTGTTGTCAACAGCATATCAACAATATGCCTGTCATATCATTAAGTTAACCAACTCAAAGTATCCTGGAATAGCTGGTTTACCAGAACCAAGTGCTTATACCAAACAGTGAAACTAATGTCAGTAAGTTGAGTAACAGACAACTGCACTACATCATTCAGAGGAAGGGTGAGAATGGCTGTAAAAATGATAAAGCTAACACACAATTTGTGTCCAATACCTCCATCCAAGCTCAAGTTAACCTTTTTTACTCCCCCAAAATTTATTTTGGGAGGAGCATATAGTCGCCGCTTCGTCTGTCCGTCCGTGTGTCCGTCCGTGCACAATTTTTGTCCGGGCTATTTCTCAGCAACTTATGACCAGAATTCAAAGAAACTTTATGAGAAGCTTCACTATCAAGAGTAGATGTGTATATTATCAGCGGGTTCTGGTCGGATGATTTTTCACAGAGTTATGGCCCTTTGAAATTTTCCATTAACTGTATATATAGTGCAATTCTTTTCCGGGCTATTTCTCAGCAACTAATGACCAGAATTCAATGAAACTGATTGGGAAGCTTCACTACCAAGAGAAGATGTGCATATTATCAGCGGGTTCTGGTCGGATGATTTTTCACAGAGTAATGGCCCTTTGAAATTTTCCATTAACTATACATATAGTGCAATTCTTGTCTGGGCTATTTCTCAGCAACTAATGACCAGAATTCAATGAAACTTTATGGGAAGCTTCATTACCAAGAGGAGATGTGCATATTATCAGCGGGTTCTGGTCGGATGATTTTTCACAGAGTTATGGCCCTTTAAAATTTTCCATTAACTGTACATATAGTGCAATTCTTGTCCGGACTATTTCTCAGCAACTAATGACCGGAATTCAATGAAACTTTATGGGAAGCTTCACTACCAAGAGGAGATGTGCATATTATCAGCGGGTTCTGGCCGAATGATTTTTCACAGAGTTATGGCCCTTTGAAATTTTCCATTAACTGTACATATAGTGCAATTCTTGTCAGGGCTATTTCTCAGCAACTAATGACGGAATTCAATGAAACTTTATGGAAAGCTTCACTACCAAGAGGAGATGTGCATATTATCAGCGGGTTCTGGCTGGATGATTTTTCTCAGAGTTATGGCCTTTTGAAATTTTCTATAAAAAAATTGTTGTCCCCCCAACTACTGTGCCCTCAAGACGTTTTCTTTTATCTGAGTATATAGTGCAATATTGTGACAAAAAAAACCTTTGGGGAGCATCTCGTCTCCGACGGTTTCTTGTTTATTTTTAGTGACACATTTGGGCTCTGTATGCAATCCCTATCTTGGCCTCAATGCAAGGTCATCAATTGAGTCTAGGCAAACTTAAGTTATTGACCAGATACGCCCTACCCGCATTTAATAATCTCATTTTTTATCTTCTTTAAAAACCTGGTCATAAATTTAAATAAAATTCCTACCACTGTTTAATTGTGTTAAATACCTAGCAAAAAAAACCAAGACAAAATGTACCTTTGCAGGCAGAAATGATGACGGCATCCAGCACAGCCTTATGTCATGCTTGTTCCCCGCCAGAACCTGACATCTTGACCTTTCTTGTGTCTCCCTCGGATTTATGGCTGTTTAAAAATAAATGAAAGCACTTCATTCCACTTAACTAAAAAATATATTTTAAGAAAGAAGTTGATCTAAATCAAAATCTGTGAACATTGCTAATCAAACGTTAAATTGAAGCATTTGTCAAAGTTATGTATGCTTTATGATGATACAATCAATGTTTATTTCTCGAAAAGACTAATAAAAAAAGACTTTTATGAAAAAAACTTTTACTTTAATACCTTACATACCCGGAACTAAGTTTCACCATCAGGTAAAAGGCAGCACTGCAAAACTTGCGCAATCCAAATCTTTTTATTGTGGTTGGATAATGTTCCATCAGTTGAACCATCTGGAAAATTATAATCATTTATCTGTATTAACTTGCCTGCTAATGCAAATAAAATGAGGGTCAAAGGAAAATATTGAGCTTACCAGTACCTAAGACCCAAAGTAACTCAATTGATTTGTGCAGTTTGTCACTTGTGTTCAGAAGATTTCATTATTGTTGTTTTTTTAATATGAGCAAAAGTGCTATTATTTGAAAAAAATGTTCAAAACAAGTTTCATAAAGATTTGACATTAAATATTTCCACAACAGTGTTTACATGGTAAATGTTTGAGGCACAATGGATAAAAGGCAATCACAAAAGCTTACAATAACAACAACCTTGTGCTTAGGTGATCTAAAAGCCTCCTTAAAAGATCTTATATATACATACATAAACTGACATCATATAGCTCACCATGAGCATTTAGTGCTAAGGTGACTTAAAAAGAAGTTCTGCTCAATAACTTGAGTTTGGATGGCGATACTGCATATATCATTTGTATGCAGATTCATTGCTTACATACAGACCTAGCATAGGAATTCATTCAGGGACCAGTCGTTTCAAGGTCAAGGTCATTGTTACACAAAATAGGAAGTTATGATTTATGCATTATAATTTGAATATGCACAACCAAAGTTTCAATTTTAAACAAATTTACAAACAAAGCCAAATACTGTCAACAGATTAAATACATATTTTGATGAAAGAAAAAGCAAATTTTAACATACCTCTGGTAATAAGAATTCTTTCCTCATAGTCTTCTGCGCCCCATTTCATGGAACATTTTGATTTTCGCTTGAAAACTTCGAATGTCAAGTCTCTGAGATTTTGTCGCACACTTACAAGTGTACTATCCTTTTCAAAGTAGACTAAACCACCTTTTTAAAGTAGACTAAACCAAACATCTTTAAAACCATATATATTACAACACTTTAATAATGTTATGTCTTAATTTCTTAATTGTTCCTATTTATAATGGTATTTTTATTTTTTGTCACAAAATTTGTTATGTTTAAGCACTGGCATTCAAATGAATATTTTCATAAAACGAGAGCCAAGTAAAGTAAATGTGCTGAAATAGGAGTAAATTTATCACACCTGACGCTGGTGTTTGGGTAAACTTGGGTAATTGGATCTCTCTCTATCTTGGATATCATTGAAAATGTCACTGCTGACAAACAGCAGACAAAATGTCCTAGCAATTTTCAGTATTTTGGGACAATTTATCCAGCAATAAGCAAAGAATAAAAACCTTGTAAAAAAATTAAACCTTATTTCACTCCATTGTAGATTTTTCTTGAAGCCTGTTGGATTAAATTGTAACTTTCTATGTTCCTTATGGTATGAACAATAGGTACTGCTGTTTGTTTGTTATTTTGCTAATAATATGCTGTATTTTTTGGTCATTTTAACTATTGTATGAATTGAACATAACTGTTAGTTTTCGGTGAATAGAGAAATGTTTCCTGCAATAAACAATAAGAAACTGAAATCAGAAGTCTGTTTCTTAAATTTTACAAGTTCCATTTTGAAATGTTGAATCTAAATTTTTTCTAAGTCCAACATTCTGCCTCATTTTTCTACCAAGTACAGAAATTCTGCCTGGCTAAAATGCAAAGTGCTAAAAATCTGTCTTGTAAAAATTATAAGTGTTAAAATTCTGTCTTGTGTAATAATCTTTACAGATAAAATTCTGCTTCATTGTAATTCTGCTTAGAAAATCTGTACAGATTGCAAGGTATATTCTGTGTCTGTGTCCTCTTTGTACAGAAAAAATGAATTCTGTCTTGATTCTGGGCAGATTTTGTACAGACTCTATACAGAATTTGCATAGAATTTTCGTACAGGATATTAGCAGAAAGTGAAGTCCCAGATAAGCCTGTGCAGAAAACATTTCAAGTAGGTGAGTCGCGTTTAGAGAAAACTGGGCATAATGCATGTGGGTAAAGTGTCGTCCCAGATTAGAATGTGAAGTCCACACAGGCCAATCAGGGACGACACTTTCGTGCAGTAGAGACTTCCTTTAAACAAGGGCTGTTTGTAAAACATGCATGCCCCCCATATAGGCTGTCCGTTGTAGTGGCAGCCATTGTGTGAATATGTTTTTTGTCACTGTGACCTTGACCTTTGACCTAGTGACATGAACATCAATAGGGGTCATCTGCGAGTCATGATCAATGTACCTATGAAGTGTCATGATCCCAGGCAAAAGCGTTCTTGAGTTATCATCCGGAAACAATTTCACTGTTTCGGGTCACTGTGACCTTGACCTTTGACCTAGTGACTTGAAAATCAATATGGGTCATCTGCGAGTCATGATTAATGTACCTATGAAGTTTCATGATCCTAGGCGTAAGCGTTCTTGAGTTATCATCCCGAAACCATTTTACTATTTTGGGTCACCGTGACCTTAACCTTTGACCTAGTGACCTCAAAATCAATAGGGGTCATCTGGGAGTCATGATTAATCTATCCATGAAGTTTCATTATCCTAGGCATATGCGTTCTTGAATTATCATTCGAAAACCATTTTACTATTTTGAATCACCCTGACCTTGACCTTTGACCTTGTGACCTGAAAATCTATAGGGGTCATCTGCGAGTCATGATCAATCGACCTATCAAGTTTTATGATCCTAGGCATAAGCGTTCTTGAGTTATCATCCGGAAACCATTTTACTATTTCGAGTCACCGTGACCTTGACCTTTGACCTAGTTACCTGAAAATCAATAGGGGTCATCTGCGAGTCATGTTCAATCTACCTATCAAGTTTCATGATCCTAGGCATAAGCTTTCTTGAGTTATCGTCCGGAAACAATTTTACTATTTCGGGTCACCTTGACCTTGAACTTTGACCTAGTGACCTCAAAATCAATAGAGGTCATCTGCAAGTCATGATCAATGCACCTATCAAGTTTCATGATCCTAGGCATAAGCGTTCTTGAGTTATCATCCGGAAACCATTTTACTATTTTGGGTCACCGTGACCTTGACCTTTGACCTAGTGACCTGAAAATCAATAGGGGTAATCTGCGAGTCATGATTAATCTACCCATCAAGTTTCATGATCCTAGGCATAAGCGTTCTTGAATTATCATCCGGAAACCATTAGCGTACTTGAGTTATCATCCGGAAACCATTTTACCATTTCGAGTCACCGTGACCTTGACCTTTGACCTAGTGACATCAAAATCAATAGGGGTCATCTGCGAGTCATGATCAATGTACCTATCAAGTTTCATGATCCTAGCCATAAGCGTTCTTGAGTTATCATCCGGAAACCATTTTACTATTTCGGGTCACCGTGACCTTGACCTTTGACCTAGTGACATCAAAATCAATAGGGGTCATCTGCGAGTCATGATCAATGTACCTATCAAGTTTCATGATCCTAGGCATAAGCGTTCTTGAGTTATCATCCGGAAACCATTTTACTATTTCGGGTCACCGTGACCTTGACCTTTGACCTAGTGACCTCAAAATCTTTAAGGGGTCATCTGCGAGTCATGATCAATGTATCTATGAAGTTTCATGATCCTAGGCCCAAGCGTTCTTGAGTTATCATCCGGAAACCACCTGGTGGACCGACCGACCGACAGACCGACCGACAGACCGACATGTGCAAAGCAATATACCCCCTCTTCTTCGAAGGGGGCATAATAAAATAAAAAACAATTTCCAAATTTTGTCAAAACAATGTGATTTTTTCACATCAAAAGGGCCCCTGTCCTATTCCAAAAATGGTGAACAATAACACTTGAAAAGCAGATCAGAATAACACAGCAATTATTTCTTTTTTAATATTATAGAATGAGAATATATAATAATGGACAGTCCTTATTTTAATAAAACATGACAATAAAACACACATTTTCTTTGTAGATAGTAATTGCAATAAAACAATTGAAGTATATTAGGAAACCAATCCTGGCTCCAAACTGCATTAATCTTCTTGCAAAAATGTTCATGTTATTTAGATTGATACAAACTTTATTCATTCACCCAAAAACAGTGTTTAATCCCATAACAAAATTAATCCCATGTTTTTTTCCTATTGGATTATTTATTAAAATATCAGGACGGTACATTTAACATAACAATTTTCGTTCATAAAACACTCAACATTAATTAAAAGAGTGTCCATATGTAACTCGATTAGAAATAATTCTACATAATCAACAACTCCATGTTTAAACATGAATATCACTTCACAACTGGTTGAAATTAATATGAAACTAGAAATGGCGCGGCAGAGGCCGACGCGTATCCCCACGCCGAATGTTTGACCTAGGTGTGCCCCAGGGTTGGTAATGGGGCCATGCATAGCTGAGATTGACCGTATTGTCATAAGAGAGGTTCAGTATCAATTTGAAGTGAATCGGTGTAGAAATGAAGAAGTTATAGTAAAAGGCAATTTTGGGTGGGTGTGGTCTATGTGTGCGGGGCGCCCCAGGGTTGGTAATTGTGCCATGCATAGTTGAGATTGACTGTATTGTCATAAGAGAAGTTCAATATCAATTTGAAGTGAATCGGTGTAGAAATGAAGAAATTATAGTAAAGGCAATTTTTGGTGGGTGTGGTCTATGTGGGCGGGGCCCCAGGGTTGGTTATGGGGCCATGCATAGTTGAGATTGACCCTAATGTCATAAGAGAAGTTCAGTATCAATTTGAAGTGAATCCGTGTAGAAATGAAAAAATTATAGTAAATGGAATTTTTTGCTGGGTGTGGCCTATGTGGGCGGGCGCCCCAGGGTTGGGATTGGGGCCATGCATAGTTGAGATTGACCCTAATGTCATAACAAAAGTTCAGTATCAATTTGAAGTGAATCCGTGTAGAAATGAAAAAATTATAGTAAATGGAAATTTTTGGTGGGTGTGGCCTATGTGGGCGGGGCGCCCCAGGGTTGGGAATGGGGCCATGCATGGTTGAGATTGACCGTATTGTCATAAGAGAGGTCCAGTATCAATTTGAAGTGAATCGGTGTAGAAATAAAGAAGTAAATGTAAAATAACCTAAAAAAATGAGTGATAATTTCTGACGCGGCCCCACCCCAACTGCTATAACTTTTGACCCAGGGGTCAGATCAAAATTCCAAATAGTGCAGGGTCGCACATATGCTCATAGCTACCATGTGTGTAAGTTTCAAGGTTCTAGTGCTTTTAGTGTAGGAGGAGATAGTGGCCAGGACGGACGGACGGACAGACGGACGGACGGACGGACGGCGGAGATAACCACAATATCCCCACCTTTTTTTCAAAAAGCGTGGGGATAATGATTAGTCAATATAATTAGGTCACTATGAAAACTAATTACTCAGAACATCATAATGAAATAGCCCACAGAATGCTTGCTGACCGATTGCAGCGTGTATGGCCTCCAGACATGTTCCATATTTGTATTATATCATTGTATAAATAATTTTACTGCTATACTGCATTACTTTGTGAATTAAAATGTAATAGTCCCTGATAAGATCTGTCTCTTTTATAAATGTTCATGGTACAGTAAATTGAAGCCAATGGATTTCAATTGAAGCAAATCACTGCTTTTTGATGCAACCATTTTCATATGTTATCACTTTTGACTCCTCAGTCCTGCATATGATCTGTCTTGCATCATTTTGATGTTGATGCAAGCATTTTGAACTTGTATCTCTTTTGTATCCTGAAAATCATCTGTCTTGCATCATTTTGATGCAAAAAATACATTTAAGCAGGGATGAAAATTAGTGGTTGCCCGTGAGCCCGGGGCCAGTACATTTTGGCCTGGGCAACTCAAAATCAAAAGTTAGTAGTCCGGCTGGGCAACTTGCTTTTTAAGCTTGAAACAATTCAGTGCATTTTACTCCTAAAAATATGAAGTCGATTTACAGATTACGTCTAATTATTTGGACTAAGTGCATTTAAACATTTAATGAAATTGGCGACTGTGAGTTAATAATTAGTTTAATAAAATTCATTTATCAAAGCCAATAAAATGATTTAACTCAGACTTATATTAGGACATAATACACATAAAGTTTGTTAATTAAGCAATGTTGTTGTTTACGTATCTTTTATTTTATTTAAAGAAATTCTTATATACACACGACCCTACATGTACATCGTACTGGGCTTGTTAGTCTACCTGGGCAACCAAAATACTAAAGATGGTTGCCCGTGTGGGCAACCAATTGTAAAACGTTAGTTTCCATCCCTGTTAAGCCTATTTAATAAAAAGCAAGATTGTGTGTTAGTAAACTTGCTGCTAATCAAAACCCTTACTTTTAAATGGACATAATGACAGCTTTATGTACCAAACATTGAAAAAAATATGTAAAAGTCTCAGAAAGATAATTGACCCTTTCTCACTCAGAAGAAAAGTGAAAATGGCTATGTGCAAACAGCATAAAACTAGAACAACTTGCAGTCTGTTCAGGTTTTATGCTATTTGCTACTCATCAGTATTATGGGGTTGAAAATAAGCCTTTAAAACTTGAATCTAGTAAGAAAGGTCTTAAATAAAATTTAACTTTCTAAGGGACTAAAAATGCGTCAAAATATGAATCTAAGTGGTAAAGGGTTAAATGTCAAGAGGTCAAGTTGGTTATTAGAAATGACAGTGACATGTTTCTCCAGATTTTATGAGCACATTAACAGGGTTGTAATGCATCATTTTAACACTTTCCATTTTTATGATATTATTTGTTTAAAGAAAGTATCTTCTTAGCAAAAATCCAGTTGAGGTGGAAAGTGTTGTCCCTGATTAGCCTGTGCGGATTGCACAAGTTAATCTGGGATGACACTTTACGCACATGTATAAAACCCCCTTTTTACAGATCATGGCCCATAGCTATTGCAACTGTTCACCAGCTTTATCTGTTGAATCAAGGTTACCTAGAGTACAACATCTGTATGGCAAAATTATGGCAAAATAATAACTCATAAAATATTAAACATGAGTTTAATCAGTAGGGCATTTTTTTATGAACAGGTCAATGTTGGACCACTGTACATAAGACAATATTGAATATTGTGATTTAATGGAGTTCTAACAATTCCTCATTACTCTACAAAATTCAGGTAAGGCTTTAACATTTAATTGTCCTGACAGAGATACAATTTTAATACAGAGGCATTTTTATCCCATTGGTCTGCTCATTAAGTTTCCTTCCATTTCATAGTTAATGTCACTGCACACAAAGGTTTTCAAAGACTTTAAGCCTTGCTCTGTAAAAAGGGGCTTTGATGCATGTGCGCAAAGTGTTGTCACAGCTAAGCCTGTGCAGTCTCCACAGGCTAATCAGGGAAAAAACTTTCCGCTTGTTATGATTTTTGTTTGTTGTAAGAAAGTCTCAGCTTAGCAAAAATCTAGTTAAGGTGGAAAGTGTTGTCCCTGATAAGGCTAATCCGGGATGACAATTTACCCATTTGCATTAAACCCATTTTCACAGAACTTGGCAAAAAATAAGTGCACCTCTGCATGAACAACTCAAAGTATCAAATCCTGGCCTCAGGTGACACAACATTAGCGCTGCCAGAGGACAGCGTGCTCAACTATTTGAGTGCTTGACAGTATATTGTAAGCCATCACGGGGAAATTGTTCATATTCAATAATTTATTAGACGATCTTTCAAAAATAAAAAAAGGAAAAAAAAAATGGTTTTTTTTGTGGGGGGGTGGGGTAGGGGGGTTAAGAGGGTGTGGTCATTTATTAGACGATCTTAAAAACAAAAAGGAACACACAAAAAATTGGGGGGGGGGGGGGTAGGGGGGTGAGAGGGGGTAAAATGTGGGGTGTGGTCATTTATAAGGTGATCACAAATAAAAAAAAAGAATTTTTTTTATTTTTTTTGGGGGGGGGGGAGGTGGGGGGGGGAGGGATTCTGGGTTGGGGCGTGGAGTTTTGTTTGGGTGGAATCCATTGTGGTATTCAGGTAAGTGTTGTTTTGTCAAAGTATTAATAAAATATGATCATAAATAATGAAGTTATGGCAATTAAAGCAAAATGTTCAATTATTTAAGTATAAAAGGGGCCATAAGTCTGTCAAAATGCTTGATACAGTTGTCTGCTCTTGTTTATAGGTTGGGGTCATGTTGGGCAACAAGTATGCAAAATATGAAAGCAATTTCAAGGGACACAGGAAATATTTGGTGTAGTAAATTGCAAACTTTAATATAGATTTATCAATAATATGCATATTCTAAGTATAAACAGGGCAATAATTCTAAAAAATGCTTGATACAGTTGTCTGCTCTTGTTTGTAGGTTGGGGTCATGATGGTAAACAAGTATGCAAAATATGAAAGCAATATGTCAAGAGACAATGAAAATAATTGGGGTAGAACGAAAACTTTAACATTTGCACGCTAACACTAACGGACACACTGACGCCGAGGTGAGTAGGATAGCTCCACTATATATATTTCATATATAATAGTCGAGCTAAAAATGCTCAAGTAATTGCAGTTCATAAACTTCTGATTCATAACAAAAGCCCACATTTATGCAAAACCACACATTTTCTGAATAGTCACATATAAAACATTTATAGATATAATTTGTGTTAAAAAAATACCAGTTCTAATTTTGATGGTTGAGAACTTACAAATGATTCAAAATCTATCTTTTTAAGAACAAGAAATAATTGGTTATATAAGACCCCGGCAGTATTTTGATAGTTGCCAAATGACATACATGCCATAATTTTTCAGACCAATTCCGGGACATTGAGTTAAATTGTCCGGGACTTTTGTGGATTTTCCGGGACATGTATAAAATGTAGAGATATTAATAGACATAGCATTTTTGGTACGTTTTTTTTTTGTTTCACATCGTTAATTGCAAAAGTTCGAAAGCCTATATCCGAAATACACTTGATCTATTAACGTCAGATTAAGCATTACTACTTCCGTTACTAGATACAAGCCACGTGTTTTCAGTGTAAGCGTTCTAAACATAGATGGTGACGTCACTGCAGTATCGTTATTAAGACCGGTTTGTAACGCGTAGTTGTTGATACGCCTTTATTCATTCATTCACTGGGGGTTTAGAACAAGACAATAATAAACCTAGTGAGGATGACGATTTTATATGCTTACTTTTTTACTCAACTTCTTTGTCGGTTAAACGAGCGAACATAAACTGCTTTTAATCTTTTACTCAGCGATGTTGGACTTCAGATGTGTGAACAACTATCATTTGCCCTTACGCAGCGGGAAATAATGACGTAGCCCTTGTCAAATAAAAACGCACTTTTTACCAAAACACACATTTAGCGCACTTAAAAGTGCGTTAATTGTGTGTTTTTTGTTAATATGTGCGTTTTCAGTGTTCAAAAGTGCATTTAAGTGCGCTTTTTGTGCGTTTTTTCTTTTCAAGTGCGTTATTTTAGTGAAAAAGTGCGTTTTTTGTGTGTTTTCTTCATCTGTAAGTGCGCTTTTGAGTGTAGATGTGAGCAAAATGTGTGTTTTTTATCTAAGAAGTGCGTCTTATATTTAGGAAGTGCGTTTTTTGTGTGTTTTCTTCATCTGTAAGTGCGCTTTTGAGTGTAGATGTGAGCAAAATGTGTGTTTTTTATCTAAGAAGTGCGTCTTTTATTTAGGAAGTGCGTCTTTTATCTAAGAAGTGTGTTTTAAGGTTTACAGATGTGGGTTTTTTCTCACAAAAGTGCGTTTTTCTATTTTGATGTGCGTCTTTTTTAAGCATAAGTTAGTCTTTTAATTCATAAGTGCGTTTTTATCATTTGATCTGTTTTAAAAGGATGTATCTAAAAAGACACATGTTTAACACACTTCTTAAAAAGTGCGTCTTTAACAACCGTTTAGCAAATGTTGTACAGCAATTGAACAAGAAAAAAATTGTTGCAGGCTCTAACAATTTATTTACATCAAATGATTAAACATAGACATATATCTCAGTAACCTGTAATAATATAAGGGGCAGTTTGGATAATTACTGGTTGTCCATATTAACCTGTTTAATGTTTACATACTTTATCATACAATTTCAATGCATACCCTATTGCTTACGTTTTAATCTCAAACATTTCTAAAAATTTCCACCTAAATCAGACTGTGTGTAACTAATTAAAAATATTGAAAGTGTCCAAAGTATTATGTGGGCTTGATAGTATCAATTATATTTCCTCAACATAAATAAGTATTTTAACTTTCTTATACTGATATTTATACCCTAATACAATTAATGTCTACCACATTGACCATAAACATACATTTTAAAAGGCAATTAAAATAATATTTATACTATTAATATTATTTGCTAAAACCATTCAGCATGTTATATTTAAATATTTACAATTAAATATAATGTGTTAAGGGTGCTGTGTATTATTCAATAAATATTTTGGTGTTGAAATGACTGCCTTATCAGTATTTCTCAAATTATGCAATTTTTGGCTTAGACACAGCATGGTATCAGATAAGAGAATAGCCAGTCCTTATCAGTCCTCCATCTAAGCCTTACTAAGGGGTGTTGATATACTTTTGATTTGTTCAGGCACCATCTATTTGAGAACCACAGACAGGAAGTTATTTTTTGAAAACAAGCAGCATCAGCAACTGACTTTAAGGTAGAATTAAGACTTATTATTCTAGTGTAAAATGTCTTGAAATACTTTCAGCATGAAGTATTGTGTGATGAAAAAAATGTGTATTTACTACAATGTGTAAATCAACAATAAAGGAGATTAAAAGTGGGTGGTTAAAGACATATAAAGTGATATGGTCTAGTTCAACAACTGCCTGTATTTTTGGAATACTGAAGAACAGTCTGTTGTAACAGGTTCGTATTTTCAATTCTGCATCCCTTTTTTATTTAGTTTATTGAATTAATTATGATTATTATCATATTTATGTATTGTCACTGGGAAAAGTAAATGGATGAGTAAATGTAATGCAATTTTAAAGAAAAACAACACCATTTGAATTATTATGGCTGTATTTTATGGTTATTGTCATCTTAAAGTTATTTATACCTATTTTTGGTCATTAATGAACAGATTTTTCCCCCATATTAAATGAGAACTTTTAAATTTAAAGGTTAAACCCCATGGAAAGAATGTGCATCATCGCATCGCCTGCCAAAAAAGGAAGCAAAAGAGAGACTACCTGATGTATGGACTTGAATACCAGGTTTTACCCTGCACAAGCTGGCCGACATGAGTAGAACAGGAGTGGGAAAACCGCGCCCTCTCCTTGACCAAGAAAAGCTGGATTTGTTTAGAGGTAAAACTATACAGGGTACTGGTTATTGCATTTTGAAAGGTGTCACACTTCCGACCAGTCCACACAGCAAAATGAGACCACGTAGCTTGGTACATTTTCGAACAGTATTTTCTATCAAACGTATTTATTTATGAAAAGCGTTAAGTCACATGTGATCAGGGGATTAAAATTACAAAATAAACAACCAAAAACAACAAGCAAACAAACTAGTTTTGATTTAAATTTATAATTTTTATAGCAACAAGATTACCATAACAGCAATATTCAACACTTACATTATAAAATATCTTTCAGGACCTGATCAAATGAGATCATGCACGAGACGCATCACGCAAAGGCCATGACAGTATAATAGTTGCAAAGAAGTTTGACCGGCTGGTGGAAGACTTGGAGAGAAAGATGAGAGCTGCACTCGGCTGCCTCAAAGAAACGTGAAAGGCCTTGATTGATATGCATCTTTCTTATGTATATAGCTGTTCGTGTGTATATACTGTACATGTTATTATAGTATGCTATTATTTTTTGTTTATTTATAATCAAATTATGTTTATATTTATTTCATCAAATTGCCATTGATATTTAATTACTCATGTATGTTAAAAATGTTGGTGTACATTAAAGTATAAAATTGAATTATCTTGTAATTATTAAAATACACAAATATATATGTTTATATAATTATTGTTTTTTATTGCATATCTGAATTAAAAAAAACTTTTAAAAGCATATAATTGAATCAACTGTTAAGGCAAAAGATGCACCTTTAACGCACATGTGTGCTTTTTGTGAGTGCGTTTTTTGCTGCCATTCATGTGCGTAAATTGTGCGTTTTGTGTGGGTTATAACTGCGCTTAACGTGCGTTAAATGTGCGCTTTTTGTGAGTTAAATGTGCGCTTTTTTATTTAAAAAGCGCACATTTAACGCACATAAAAGCGCACATTTAACACACATGTGCCCTTTTATGTGGGTTATATCTGCGCTTTTCGTGAGTTAAATGTGCGCTTTTTAAATAAAAAAGGGCACATTTAACTCACAAAAAGCTCACATTTAACGCACTTAAAAGCGCACATTTTACACACATATATGGCAGTCAAAAACGCACTAATAATAAGCGCACATTTAACGCACATTTAACGCACATAAAAGCGCACTTTAACACACATGTGCACTTTTATGTGGGTTATAACTGCGCTTTTTGTGAGTTAAATGTGCGCTTTTTAAATAAAAAAAGCGCACATTTAACTCACAAAAAGCGCACATTTAACGCACTTAAAAGCGCACATTTTACACACATAAATGGTAGTCAAAAACGCACTTATATAAAAAGCGCACATTTAACGCACATAAAAGCGCACATTGAACACACTTATAAAAAGCACACGTTTAACGCACATAAAGCGCACATTTATCCACAAAAAGCGCACATTTTCTTGTTTGTTTGTTTTTGTTAAAAACTCACTCGGTAAGAAAAAGCGCACAAAAAACGCAGTGCCAATACCGCCACGTTTAACGCACGCAAAACGTACGTAAAACGTACATTTCACACACTTTTTTGAGAAGGGAGTAGATTAAAGTCATTTAGCAACCACATTAAATAATTCCGCCTTTTTGGTTTGACCGCGAACATGAGACAATCGATATGATAACAGGACCCCTGTTAATTGATCGATTTTGACTAGTAGCGTAGTCTGCCTATTCGGGTAGGCATTGTCATGGAGACGCTGCAGATATACACAGATTCGAGGTGCAGTTAAGCCTAAGATAAGGTACATGTATATATGGATTTGGTAAATTCCGGGACATTTGACAGATTTCCGGGACAGCGGGACAAGTTCTTCATTTCCGGGACTGTCCCGGACAATCCGGGACATATGGCATGTATGCCAAATGATCAAAAACATTTTTCAATGAAATGCTGAAATTTAAATTGTTTTTTTTTTACTATTTAATTATTACAAAAATTCTTCTACTCACCATGCATCACAGTTATGTTTCTATTAATTTCTTTTTGTGTGGAAACCATTGTATTCTGAGATTTATTTACTTAGTCCCTGGAACATGCAGGTTTTTAAATAAATTTATAAAAATGAAGAAAAAAGAAGAAGACCCCACATGCACTGCAGATCTAGTGAGGGGTCTTGAATTCTACCAAGTGAGTACCGTATTTTACCATGCATAGCGCGCGGTTTTTTACCTTCAAATTTCAAAATAAAAATTCAGTGCGCGTAATACATTGACACAACGCTTTCCTGGTTGCTAAATTGCAAAAAATCCATTTCGTAATCGTAAATCTTCACAATTGCCGCCATTTTTGTTATTGCAGAAAACTACACCCTATAATGTTATAGACTGAAGGGGCCGTTGTCGAAACAACATATAGCGGGAAAGGTTAGGAATGAACGGGGTAGTAACAGTTTTGACAAAAATTAAAAGATGAAAAAAATGTCTTTGTTGGTGTTTTCACACTTCTTCATTGATTGTTCATTAAAAAAAATCGAGCTATATCGATCCCCGTGCGTCGCGGTATTGTTTGTTAAAGTTTTTGTTGTCATGAAAACTCGTTGATTTACAACGCAAAACGTCTTATTTGAACTGAGGCTAATTATTTCAATCATATTTTTCAACTTCGCTTTTGCTTTATTTTGATAATTTAATCCAAAGTTTAATGTTAGCAATTCCGAAAATTTGCACTCTATGTGAATTGACAGTTTGACGTCATCAAAGGAAAGCCGCTTCCTGTCTGAAGCAATAAAGCGACAAGTTTCTCGCCGACAAAATTGGCTTCCTTTGTCTAGCAATCAACATGCCGAACCAATTGTGTGTTTGTTCCTCAATGGCAATCGTCCAATTAAATAATAGCACGTGCAAAGCTCCGCCTTCGAACCTTTTGAAGAGAACGGAGGTGGAGTTCAACGGTTAATTGAGCAAGTGTATTACGTAGGTTGAGTTCCGATTTGCCGAAATTACTCGGCCCTAAGCATTGAAACGACAAATACGTTTATCAATCATTTTCCGATCTCTGCATAAATATGCTACTGTGCGAGTATACTACGTAGGTTACAAACCAACAATAGAGATATAGACTCGTTTTATTTTCTTTCAATAGAGACAAACAAATGATATTTGTCAAATGGCTTTACGCCAATAACGCCAACTGTATGGAATTGAGCGTTCGGGTGTATTGTTTGTCTCACTATAATATCAACTAGACGCAGTGAAGGCGCGAAATACCGGGTCAAACTGGATTTAATGGGGAGCATCTCTTAATGGGGAAATATTTAAGTCGATGAAAAATAAAATGGGATCCACGGACGATTTGCGTAAAATTGGACATTGCGATGTTGCGGGTCTGCAGAAGAAGATGTCATACGATGTTGTGAGCGGCAGGTAATGAAAATGTTACACTGTTCAAATGTGAGTAATAGGTAATGGTGGTTCGAATTTAACGCGCAGGGGTCTTGAAAAAACACGCGCAGTGCGCAGCAATAAGGACATATCGGTGTTCACGAGAGAATAATCTTAAAAATTATCAAAAAATATAGTGCTATGCAACCCATGCTCCTGATCGTAAAAACGCTCCCTACTTTAAAACAAAAAATTAAGCGCCCGAAAAACTCAGATTAAATGATTGCGCAATATAAAAATGGCGGCCATTTTCGGCCAAATTTTCGGGTTTTTGGTCTTGAATTCTTTTTTTTCTCCATTTTGGCTTTAAAAAATCGCATGCGCGTTATACATGGTAGCGCGTTATACATGGTAAAATACGGTAGTTAGATTACAACTGATGATTGGACAAGACACTTTGGTTTTTGAGCCAGATAGAATTAAAACCCTGCTTCTTAAACAAATAGCATCTCCTAACAGGTTTGTACATCAGTTTTGTTAAAAGGAACGGTAATAGCAGAGCAAACACCAGTTGACAGAGCAATGGAAATCAGATATTTTGGAGCCCTTGCAAGCTTTCAAGGCTGTTGAAGGGGCTTGGGCTTTCAAACCTTTGTTTAATGTTGAGTAACCCAATCTTTGCCCTAGGGTCTTGTGTGTTTGATGAACCCCTATCTGTTCAATTGTCATATGTCAGTTCACTTTACTGTTTGATGTGCTACAAGTTTGTTTGTGTTTACTCTGTTTTAAGTAATTTGTGACTGTATTAACTAAAGTGATTGCTTAATTAGTAGATTGAATCATTTTATTTGATTTTCAGCATTTGCAATACTGTTTGATTTTTAGTAATAATAATAACACAAAACATCAACATCTTAAAAACTAGGCATATGCGTTCTTGAATTATCATCCCAAAATCATTTTACTATTTCGGGTCACCGTGACCTTGACCTTTGACCTAGTGACCTCAATATCAATAGGGGTCATCTGCAAGTCATGATCAATGAACCTATGAAGTTTCATGATCCTAGGCCCAAGCGTTCTTGAGTTATCGTCTGACAACCACCTGGTGGACAGACGGACTGACCGACCTACTGACCGACCGACCGACATGAGCAAAGCAATATACCCCCTCTTCTTCGAAGGGGGGCACAAAAAAATACCATAAACGCGGAAAGTGTCGTCCCTGATTAGCCTATGCAGACTGCACAGGCTAATCTGGGATGAAACTTTATGCACATGCATTAAAGCCTGTTTTCTCAGAGCGTGTTTAACACGTTCAATGAAGCCCCATTTTCCCAGATCAAGGCTTAATTCAAAGTCTCAGCAATACAACAAGTTATCTTTGTCAGCACCTTGATCTCAATACAACAAGTTATCTTTGTAAGCACCTTGATCTCAATACAACAAGTTATCTTTGTCAGCACCTTGATCTCAATACAACAAGTTATCTTTTGTCAGCACCTTGATCTCAATACAGCAAGTTATCTTTCTCAGCACCTTGATCTCAATACAGCAAGTTATCTTTTGTCAGCACCTTGATCTCAATACAGCAAGTTATCTTTGTCAGCACCTTGATCTCAATACAGCAAGTTATCTTTGTCAGCACCTTGATCTCAATACAGCAAGTTATCTTTGTCAGCACCTTGATCTCAATACAGCAAGTTATCTTTCTCAGCACCTTGATCTCAATACAGCAAGTTATCTTTCTCAGCACCTTGATCTCAATATTCCTGATTTATCAAATGTACCAATCCTAAACATAACCCATTCACAAGGCCCCAAACCTGAACCAATAACCAATAACTTATAAGCCCAGTTCATTATTAGCACATCTGATCAGCCATATGGCTTGCAGACACAGGGCCAGCCATTTATGATAATTGAATGCACATGGCAGGGGCCTGGTACCAATGATAACGGGTAACTGTACATCATGCATATGCCCATTATTAAGGCCCAACATCCTTCCTGCAGAGTAGATTAGCAAATGGGCAGCCTACTTCGGCTTGTGAAATTCTGGCCTGCATTGCCAAAGTTGGTCATATGCTTAGAGATTTTTGAATCTGTGAATGATTTTCTGTTTTTAAATCTATGCAGTAGTACTGGTCAAAATGGTATTTAAAGGGACCTTTTCACGTTTTGGAAAATTTACAAATTTAAAAAAATAGTTTCAGATTCGCAAAGTTTCGTTGTAGTTATGATATTTGTGAGGAAACAGTAATACTAAAAAATTTACTGTTCTCTAAAATATCCATTATAGGCATCTGTTGACGATTTAAAAACCTGAAAATTATAAAGCGTTTCAAAGTAAATTGATTGAATAAATTGGAAAGTTCTGCTGTAATTGGCCTTATATTTTGTTACACTACGATGATTGCTTGTATAAAGTTTAAAATACATCACTCTTTGTATGATCAAGGATGGGCGAGTGGTGTAAGCGTTAAGACGTTTACTCCAGGGGTCAGTGGTTCGAGCCCTGTTGAGGGTTACTTTTTTTTAATTTCTTCAATTTTATTTTTATTTTTTACTGGCGCTTTTTAGATTCAATGTATACATTTATCAACATAAAACATTTAATGACAAACTTCAATACACGCCAAAATCTGTGAAAAGGTCCCTTTAACCCTTTCCCACTCAGAGGCATAGTGAAAATGATCGAATATGTGCAAACAGCATAAAACCACAACAGAATTATTTTCAAATCCGTTACGTATTTATTTTAAAATCTTGTCGTTCTATTAAGAATAACAAAATCAAGTTACGAATATTATTTTTACATCGGTTCGTATCGATTTTTATTGAGTTCTTTTTGCGTATTAAAGATCTTTGCGGTGCTTATATATAATGGTTATCGGGTTTGTTTAACAAAGCGCATTTTTTCCAATATAAGGGGGGCGTATACAGTCTATCTGTCAAAGAACAATGGGGGCGCCAAGAGAGCGTCCTAAAAAACTGCAAAGCGTCCAAAAACACGCTTTTAACATATTATACGCAAAGTGAGCCGAAGTTAAATGTTTAGAAAGACATTATAGAAAAGATCTTATATGATTTATTATGTTCAGTTGCAGACACAGTCGAAAAAGCTAAACAAAAACGCGACACGATGGGTCCAAACTTAAACACACAAAAACATTGAACGAGTGGAAGGGACAAGTCCCGTGGCTAATCGTTGAAAAGATTGAAGGGGAGACCCGTTTTAATTATGAAATATGTAAAAATTCATCTAAGGCATGCGATCTAAGCACAGTTTGGGCATATGAAGGTATTTGAAAAATAAAATTGTATAATACTGAAAAGACACTGTTGAACTCGTATAAATAAAGTTGCTAGTACATGTATGTTTATTTTGATTTTTTTGCATGAAAATAACCATTATTATTTATTTTTAGGTCATTTAAAAAAAATAAGAATTATTTTCCAAAACTTAGTAGTAACGTTAAGAATAAAATTTCAGAGTTAAGAATTCTTTTTGAAAATCTGGTAGTAATTTAAGAATTTCACAAAATCTTATCTGGAGCTCTGCAGGCATCAGTGTTTTATATTTTACTACACATGTATCACTGTTACCACAAAGGCTTTTGTATACAGTATTTAAATGAATCACACAAACACAGTCAATAAGAAACATCCAAATATTATCTAACATAAATAATGCTTAATTCAGGTGTAAATATATAAGGCTAAAACAGTATAGCAAGACGATATAACAAAATAATTTTACTCTGCAACACAATTTGTTATTATTTCCTTTTAAAACACAATATAAAGTAGTTTATTTAAGGTCACATACTTCCTCAGAATGTGACTCAAACAGAACAAAGTGAGAACATACATATGTTTCTCTCCTTCTAGTTTATATTACACAAATTATAATAAGTTTAAACAAAGTAAGCATACTAATATTATGCATGAGAAATTTGAGTTGAAACATATGTTACTATTTTGTATACAAGACAGAGGGTATTTTAAATATTCTAGTCTGATGGGGATATAGATTAATCAAACATCATGGCATATTCACATTATTTAGGGATTGGCTACAATATTTTACCATTGGAAATGGAAGTGAGGTATATGAGTAATGACAGTCCAGGGGAGACAAACTCAAATTTTAAAATTGTACCAACTTTTTACCATTGGAAATGGAAGTGCGATATATACCAGTAACACAAGTCCAAGGGAGACAGTTCAAAATTAAAAATTGTTCCAAACTTCTGTTTGTCCAGGAATTGACCAGTCGCTAAATAATCGATCGCTCCGCCCACATAGTCACGTGGTCTAGTGATTAGAAAACTCTGACAAGCAGATCGCAATTATAGCGCATTACGTGAGTGAAATACTATACTTGTAACGATGTATCATGCTCTTTTTATTAAAGCCCCACACTAACCTAAACTGCTTTGTACAACTTCAATACTAATCATAAATGCTTTAGAGAGAAATGGCGTAATCAAAATAAATGAGTTAACTATCAGAAACGTTTCTTATACATATAATAGGAAGGTGATGAAAAATCAGTGGTAAAAATTAGCATTTATTTCATATTGATTTTGAACTTGTATTAAACCGTCTGGCAGTGAATCCGGTTGCTATTCATATATAATTTTGAAAATATTTTTATTAAATGCAAATGACACATCCATATTTTCACATTTCTCCCAGTATCAATATATGTTGTATTAGAAATGTTGTTGTTGTTGTATTATAAGCCTTACATTTTACACTTGAAGTCGCTTTAAGCTAGCTAAGCCGCGTTGAAATCACCTTTTTGTTGTTTTTACTTTAGTTAAAACAATATTTAAGTTAACAATTTATAATGATTTCCATTGTTTATGATCCACAGAAAATAAATATATAATTGGAAATCATTTAAGTAATAAAATAGTTTTCTTTTCTTGTGTACAGTACCTAACAATGCCTTAATGTTCCTTCATTCTGAGATCCACGCAACATACTGTTATTTATTAATCATCGACTATTACGCTGAGATTAATATGCACGTGTGGCAATTATTATGTTGCCCAAACTGCTTAATAATATTGTGCATCAAACGGTATAACACGTTTTATAGAACACACAACTGGTGTGGTTACACTATTTATTGTGTTTGTTTTCTCATAACTCGTTCATATGTTCAAGAAATAAAGATAAAATAATAACCTTTTATAAAGTATGTATAGCACCTACAATTTTGAATAATGATCGAACAGTAATGATTATGCATTTGATATAAAATCTGTGTAAACTCTAAAAAATTACGTCCATTCCATATGTACGATACGCTTTGTTTGTCCGACAAAATGGCGGCCAGATAAGCGTTGCTGAGGGGTGTGTGAAAAATCGATATCTGATTGGCTGATCGAAGAATGTGGGCGGAGGGATCGATACTTTGGCGACTGGTCAATTATAAGTAAATTCACTTTATTGAATTTTAAAAGTTTAATATGTCTTTATAAAACTGAAATACATAATTTATATACTTTTAGACATGAACTAAAAAATGAACATGTTATAAACATGCTTTAAGGTTAGAGGCTTATTAATGACATTTATGAAAATCCCATAATTTAAAATAAGTTTACTTAATTGATACAAGTTATAAATAACCGGCTTGATAATGACTTGATAATTGCTAAGAACAACTTAATATTGACTGCAATGAAAACTTATCTAAAATTACAATTTTAAACAATAATTGACAACAGTTTACAGACAGTATCAAATATGGATTTCTTCTTAATTGGATAATGACTGACACTCTTCCAGTTTTTTTAAACTTCTTTCCTGTGGCTTCAATTAAGATGTCAAACAATTATACTTGAAATGACAGGCAACACAAATTTGACACCAGACAATGACTGACCAAAATAGCATTTGTACCTCAGTTTAACACGCAATCTGTGATTGGACTACATGCCACTAAGAATGTGGCTGTTATTGATATCAATGTAATCTTACCTGACACGACTTGGCTTGTAATTCTTGACTTGACAACTATCCGAGGAACAGTCACTTCCACCCAAACAAGAAAGAGGTCAGTTCAGGTTCAGTGTATGGCTTGATTTTTTTATTTCTACTGCCCACTAGACAACCATTTTCACTTCAAACTCAACATGAGGGAGGTCAGTACATGTCCAGGGTTTGGCTTAAGTTCTACTTTTGCTGCTCACTAGACAACAACTGTCACTTCCAACTCAACAGGTTAGAGGCCAATACATGTCCAATGTTTGGCTTGAATTTCGTGGCTGCTGCTCACTAGATATCTATCCCAACCACTGTCACTTCCACCTAAACAGGATGGGGCCAGTATAGTTTCAAGTGTTCGGCTTGAGTAACAATTCTGCTGGTAACTATATAACTATACCATTAACAGTCACTTCTACCTAGACAGGAGGGAGGTCAAGAAATGTCCAGCATCTGGCTCAAGTTCTATTTCTCTTGCCTACAATGCTTGAGCCACTTGCTTGCCAAAGTGTCCTCTGTACATCAACTTTTTATTAAAAAATGAAAAAATAATTAGCTCATTAATTATTTCCCAACAAGGTTAACAAAACTCTGTGAATACATGCATGTATTATTAATGCCTTTATACCTGTTAAGTCATCAAACACCCTATCAGATTTTCAATTAATGTGTGAAAAACATCTAATTAAAATCAACTTACATGTACCTGATTTTTTTGGGTGGGGAGGGTGCGGGGAGAGTGCATTGATCATAACCCCCAAAATATTTCAAAGTTTTATTAAAGGCTAATTATATCTTATTATAAAACTGAAATTAAATAACAATTATCTCAATCACATATGTCGCTATGTCTGCTTTACAAGGCAAATCAGAGATATAGGATGTAGAAGTAAGGCAAGTGTAATATTAAGAATTGTAAAATGCAATAAAAATGAAGCTTCAGGAAAATACTAGTATTGTGTGAGTTCCTTGGCTATTCAATGCCATGAATATTGCAGCTATCAGCGACGCTACTGACGTAGCTTTCAAGGTAATAAACTATGTTTCTTTTCATACTTGAATGTGTCCAGCGCATAATTATGAAAATTATGAAAACGTAAATTCAGCATATCTCACTTTATTTAAATCCAAATATATAATTAAATAAGCAATTAATATGTGCATTTTACAATAAAATACAGAATAAAACTGCCAATTTGTGCATGAACAACCGTTGCGACAGAAGGGATACTACTCAATTCTTCTTTATTATACTGTACACGATTCCTCTCAATTACTTCCCTTTACTTTAAGTATAATTATCTAGAACTCGTGTTTAATATTGAATGTGCATGTACTGGCATCTATGCTTTTTGAAACTTAGTGATTGAACATAAAATAAAAAATCTTGACAAGATTGTACATTCAGTTTCAACATACTATACAAACAATTAACGTTCCAATGAAAAATAAGTTCACACTATGATATAAATACATTGCAAAATGTTGAAACATATTGAATTCAAAATTGAGATACCTGTTACAAAGTACATTATAAGTGAACAAATAGTTAACATGACTGGCTGAAAAGGTTAAAACACACTTTGTTTATCTTATTGCTTTCACCTAATAATCCGCATACACTACATGCTGACAACTGTTGTGTACTAGTTCAAGGCGAGTCAATTATTACACAACTGTCACATTGTGTGAACAGGTAAATACATGTAGTTTCCTTTGTCGGCAGTTAAAGCTCCATAGACAATTCACAACCCTTAACACTTGTCAAAAAAGGGACAATTGCAAACCGATGAATGGCAGTTTCTGTCTGTTTATAGGTTGGATTCGGTGAATTTACGTAGTGTTCTGGAATGGTTGGATTGCATAATTTGATGGTAAATCTGGCTTTGATGAAAGAAAACAATGTTTCTTTGTGGATATTTCTGACCCCGTCCTATAAGGCCATCGATGCAAAATACGAAAAAATGTACGCAAAAGTGTGAACACCGTCTTAAAATCAATCTGAATAATAATTGAAGACGTACGGTAAAAAGTATTGCTCGCAGATTTATTTTGTATTTATGTTCACCAATATCTTACATATTTTGAAGTTGTATATCATTTGTCAAAAGGATAAAAGTTGTCAAAAGGGAATGTGCATCGTGAAATTATATTCTTAGTGTTATAGGTATCATCAATATTCCAACAATGTTCATATAAAATTTTAGTGGTTATTGAAAATTTTATTTTATTTTGATTGAATCTCATTATATACCATTTTCATCATATTTTCTATGCTTTCAGAACGTCTAAAAGGGACATTTCGTTATTTTTGGTCGTCTAAGTTATCTCTATTACATAAATAGGATGACAAACAGTACACACTCATTTATACCTTTGCTAAAATACACACTCTAAATGTCAGTGGGTTGTGTTTATTTCAATCTTGCATTTAAGAAACATGAGTTACGTCTAAGATTTTGCCCTGGCGAACAACTTTGTAAAAACTTGTTGATATTAGGTCCATTCCACACTAGGTCACCAGACGATATTTAAAGAAAAGCAGTGGCTAACCATGCGGCCCGGAACAACTACATGTAGCCTATACTGTCTAGTCATACGGCCCGTACTGCTAGACTATATTGGCTAGTCGGAGGCTGTGTATGTATAGCCTTTCCTTTGGGGATTGTCTAGTCCTACAGCTTAATAAAGTATAGAATTGTCATTCAGTGCTGTTGATCAGTAATTAATTTGTTTAAGCTCATAAAAGTGCACACATTCTTCATATGTTTCGGCTTCCTTTCATGTAATACGGTTTCTAAGTTGATTCTTTAATTAGTCGACGATCCTAAGGAAAGTGTAAAAAACTGTTTTTTATGAGGTGCGGCATCGATATTATGAAATTCAATGACGGCAGTCGTCAAAGGTATTTCTTAGAAATTGAGTTACACAACTAATTTGATAATTATTTGACAATTGATCGTTTCATACAAGCACTCGTTCAGTTCTCTGAAAATGGCCGTGTCATTAACCGTTGGGAGAAAATTATCCACTTATGGTGCATATATAGGCAACATTGAACTGTACCAGCATTCAAATTGTGTACAGTTTTGTAAACCTAGTTCAAGCAAAAATGATGATTAAAGCAGATGCCCTATGGAAACTTTCATTAAAAATATAAAAGTGTCAGAAATTACAAAGAGCTGTATTCATGGAGGGAAGAACTTCAAATCAGAAGGCACAGGCAAGCGAAATCAGAGGTAAATAGGATAACTTTCGCATTCTTGATATTCCTTTATTCTGTTTACTTCAGCACAATATTTAGTGGCTTTAATTTACAGAATTAAAGATATGAGCAACTTTAATTGTCATACATGCGAAAAACAAAGGCACGGATAAGCCTGTGTATTCACACTGTCTAATCAGCTTCTTTGTTTCCGCTGCATCATTACTTGAAATTACAAGTTAAAAACCAATCATTGTAGTTCCGAAGATTTATTTGTATGCATAGTCAACATAACATGTATTATGCCCAATTGTCATGAAATGGTGCCTCATATTGTGAAAATAGGGTATATAGCTGTATGTTGTATATGCTTTTTGTCAAGTGCTATTAACTCAGCGATTTTCCCTTGTCAAATTGGGAAAAGTTACCCGTACCAGTCCAACTGGGAAAAATTGAGTCGTGAAAACCTCAAAATTGGGAAAAATAGAGTTGTGAAATCTTTAAATTGGGAAAATCGCGTCGTGAAGTTTGGGTCTTATTATATATTATAAATAACAAAATATTAAAAAGAACACACACAATCATTTACTAGTTGTTTTAATCTCTTATAAAGCAATGTCTCTTTCTTTCATTTTTTTTGAAAATTTCAACAATCTTTGATGTTTGATCATCACTCAGTTGCTGGCATCCCTCTCTGCACAGCATCATTAGTGCTGTCAATGTGTCCTGTGATAGACGGTTCCGATTGGTCGTGCAAAGATTATTTGAAATCTTGAAACCAAACTGCGTCAGTAAACGGGATCCACTTGCCTGATGACTCTTTTTTAGTTTTTTTTCATAATATTTGCTATTATGACTGAGACTCATTTCAAACTACGATAAGGTTATATACAAACCGACGTAAAACAGTACGCTGGCTGCCTGACAAAAGAACGGAAACAGTAACGACTCTATTGATTGAACGCGCTGAATAATAAAACCCGAAATTAATCAAGCGCGTGGTTACACACAACTATAAGATTTTCTTTGTTCGCTCGCCGAAAGTTGTGTTTTGTTACGAAACTTTCGATTGTTTTGAGAAAAAATCCGTACGCCGATTGGGATTTTTTCAGATGCCGATTGGGAATTTGGGAATTTTGGCTCCATTGGGAAAGTACCATTTACCGGTACTTTATAAAGAAGGAGGAAAATCGCTGTAACTGAAAGCAATTAAATCATATTCAATTGTTTTCGTTCTATAATACTTCTTTACTTTTTGTCAATTTACATTTCCATCTTTTATTGTTTTATCTTTTTCACATTAAGTTTTCTTTTATTTGTTTTGTTGAAACTTTTCTCATTATTATGTCGCAATTTTCATTGCCTTAGTTATTATTTACTATATATTTAATTAATGCATTTGATATTTGTATGTATTTATATACTCCATAAGTGTGATTTATGTTGATTGCTGTAATTGTTGTTTGGTGAAATATATTAACATTTCATATCTCCCTTTTTTACCCCCATAATGCACGAATCAGATTTCCAACCATGACGAAACATTATCCATGCTTTCATAATGTCTATAAAAAAAGGGACATTACGTTATTTTTAGTCGTCTAAGCTATCTCTATAACAAAAAATAGGATGATAAACAGTATGTACACTCATCGTTATCTTTGCATAAAAAACACACTCTTTCTAAATTTGAGTGTGTTTATTTTTAACTTGTGATTAAAAAAAGCTATAACCTAATTTTGAAAAATGAGTTGCGTCTAAGATTATGCAATGGCGAAAAACTTCATTGCCTTCAACGCACTGATTTAAGCGGGTATATACGATTTTGTCAAATATTTATGAATTTATATAAAATGTGTAAACAATTATTATATATATATTTCAATATAAATTAAAATAAAAGTTAAGAAGAACATGTGTCGAAAAATGCGAAATAAGCCAGATATTTAATTCTGAAATTGAAAACGAATTTGCCAGCATGTATACCATACATGTACGATGTGAATCTAAACTTAGTTTAACGGTTTGTTTGAATTCCCCCAACGATATCTTTTCATACGACACACGAACACTAACTGCGATCCTAATACAAAGACGAATGCTTCGGTTATTGTAGGAAAATATGTAGAGTAAGGTCGGGTAATATCGTCCTGTGGTATTTATCGGACACATTTAAATTATTGTTATTTCTATTATGTAGTTGCTAAATATAACGTCATTTATGATGACATCATACATATCACATGCAAGTTCCATTCAGCGCTTTTTGTTTTCAATCGTTGAAAATCATATCGTATTTTAATGTGAGCATCTTATCAACATCTATAAGGTAGGTACCAAATCATTTTAGTCATAAAACATCTATTTAATGCTATTAGGTGCTGAAATAGTGAGAAATGATAGTTTGTATCCTTAATATAATGACTGTTAATCGTTAATGCAAACAAAATCACCGTTGTCTGGTTACTGGGATGGTCGAAAATTGCCACTTAGAATTGTCAATTGCGGGAAATATCGCCCATACTGAAGTAAGTATTCCCCAAGTATAAATTGCTTCTTTTATTTTTCAGAATCATGACAAAGCAACAACAAGTATCAAAAAGCGACAAACATTATTCAGATGCCAATTAAAAACTTGCTATAGCTATTAGGGCTGCAACAATATACCGGTATATCGGTATATATCGCAATACGCAATCCGCATATTGTATTGCGATATGATTTTCATCATACCGGTACGAAAATTTTACAAAAATTCATTCACATTTCGTCCAGAAAAGCCATCCGAAATAATGATAAAAAGGTAAACAAAACAAAGCAGTGTAAATTATTTTTTACGTAAAAAAAGCATTCTAAAAAGTGTATTATACGGAGTAGCGTTGTTACATGGGAGCATTCATTCGATGCTTTTGAACAGATTATCGTTGAATTTATTGCGCACAGCTGTAAATGTTTCGTTCGATTCTGATTTGAGCATTATTTGTAATCCGAATTTCGGAAACACGCTTCCAAATTTGAATGCTAACGCGACAATAAAAAATTATAGCGTCAAATAAAAAGTGCTTTATCCTTTGTCTCAATAAAAAGCGCGCGAAAATTATACAGACATGTAGAACGTCGCATGGAAAGTATGGGTGTATTTTGTGTTGTATAAAAACGGGAACATCACGTCAGCTGAATTACGCGTGTTCAGTGGGAAAAACGCCCCGGTTGGACGTTATTTCATCACATCTTTAAATAGTAACAATTGCAAAAATGTATTTGATACTTAAGAAAATTTGCGAATGTTTGTGTTTCTTATTATTCTTGAGCACATTTATAGTAAATATTTACCAGAATTTGCATTAAAATTGGAATTTATGGGATTATTGGGTAATTGGCAAGTTATAATTTTGGTACAAGTTAGCAATATATTGCGATATATTGCAATACGGGTTTTTGAACTGACAATATATTGCAATACGGTTTTTGGCGTATTGTTGCAGCACTAATAGCTATGGCAAATAGTGGTGCTGTGTTGAAGCGGAAGGCAGCAGAAATGTTCAGGATTTCTAAATCCACTCTAATGGACAAACTCGCAGGTCGAACTCCAGAGCATAGAGCACAGGGTCCAGTCAAAAAAAAAAAATTTTTTTTTTTTTTTTTTACTGGACCCTGTGGCATAGAGCAAGACTTGACCCTTTCACCGTCCTGACAGAAGCCGAAGAAAAGGCATTGGTTGATTACCGTACTGGGATGGCATCCATCGGTTATCAAGTAACAAGCAATGAACTTTGCCTTGAGGTGAAAACAATCCTTGATTGAAACCCCTTTCCAAACAATACCCCAGGTAGAGATTAAATAAATGCAATTAAAAGTCGGCACACTGAATTACCTGAAAGAACCCCCATGAAGCTTGGACAGCAATGAACCGGGTTGTCGATCCGACGAGGGAGCTGCCAGTGAGTGGATTTGCTGTACTTCCTGTGGATCCGAATGGCATATTAACTGCACAGGGGACGCAATGATCTTAGAGATACCCGCAGAGCAAGTTTGCAACTACCCATTCCACTGCAAAAGATGATTGTAACTCAATCGTACAATGTTTCATTGAATTGCTTTGTTCAGAACAAATTTTGTGAAAGAAAAGAATAAAAGAAATCTTCAATTTCAGTACAAAAATTAGATTTTTTTTTAACTTGTAGAGTGGAAAATAACTACCTGAAGTGTCCGAAAACTGCCACCATACACCTTGTATTTTTGTTAGTGCATTCTCGCATCAAACACATAAAGACTATAGAAAGCATATCAGCAATTTCACGTTCAACTGCAAAATAACCTAAGTGTACAAATTGATTGCGAATAAATCGCAAGTTAGTGACATTAAATGCAAAAACAATGTTAAATGGGCGATAACTACCCACTTTACTCTACGTCACAATCGGCTCGGGGCGCTAATTTGTCTTTGCTGCATTTTATGAAATTGGGCTTTAATGACATCAGTAATGTATAATTTTTCTTTCCCATTTTATGTATTGTAATATATTTTATCAATATATTACAATTTAACACATATAAAAAATCGTATATACCCGCTTTAATGTACACAAAATCATCGATATTAGGTCCATTTCTACACTAGGTCACCGAACGATACTTGAAAAAAAGGGGAGCAGCTCATTCATCTGTCTTGACAAAATGTACAGTTTACGATTCATTTGTTTGAAAAATAGAAATCGTATGAATCAGACCATCGTTTATATATAGCTATTTCTTATAAAAAGATGTAATAAACACATATTCACCTTTGTCATTACATTATGAGTTTTATATTCCTTACTAAAATGTATTTGTCAAGTTCGTTCACTGAATGATTTGTCAAACGCCGCCATCTTAGGTTACATTCAACTAAAACATCGAGTATCTCTCCGTAGTGCGTAATTTCTAAAGAGTTTTTCTTCTCTTCTTGAATAAAAGCTATTTAAAAATCTAAGGCTTGTATTATGTGCCTTTTTCTAATATCCACATGTTTCTGCAGTATGTTTATCACGTCAATTGCATTTTAAGTTTAAAAAAAATGAACTTTTAATTTGCGTTTTCTGTTATATGGGGCTTTTGTCGAAAAATTCTTTGTCGAAATATGGCTGCCAAAACGATGTTTGTACTGGTGCCTGCATTCGTATGACATGCCCTTTTATTGAAATTAATAAAAAAAACATATCGATCGTTAAAAGTATTACAAAAGTTTGCGATAGGGGAAAGAAAGGCTTGAAAATTGCTTTAAAAGGTTGCAGTATTAGGCTAGATTGAACTTTACCGGTACGCAGTTGTTTACCACTATCGACAAAGCGGGGGTTTGGGGGCTGTAGCCCCCGATACTAAGGAAATATATAGGATAAAATGGATTATAAGATGTTGCGTTAGTTGTTATGTGTTAGGTGTTAAGGGTTAGGGTTAGGGTAAGCTGTTTGATGTTAAGTGTTGCGTACCGGTAAAGTTCAATCGTCCCCAATATTATAATGCGATCATTTCGGCATTGAAATTAGTGTAATTTAAATGGTAAAACCACAGATAATGGAATGTTAATATTGCAGAAATTCATCTGCAAGCATGATTATAAAACGATTTTAATGATTATTCGACCAATGTCCAGTGTGACAATTGGAGTGCTAGACAAGATGAGTGATGTGAATATTATAGACAAAATGAATGGGCATGTAAGGGATGGGATGCGGATCCGATTGGGAAGAATAAGTGTTCAATTTTCGAATTACCGTACTAGCAAATACGATGATCTCCATATATTTAAATTTCAGATTGGAGAACAAGATTACAAAAATACACAACGATACGCATGCATTCCATTCACGCCATTCTCTCTTGTTTCGTATGCTTGATCTTTTATCCCTTAAGCCACATATTGCGACAAAATCAGTGGCAGTCTTGCTCTAGGCTTGAAGAATGTTAACACACTGTTAAAAGCTTTATTTGTTCAAATATCTCAGTTATCGAAATATAGTTGAAAAACATCTTAAGTGCATAAAAGACAAGTGTTCTTGCAGTTTGTGCCGATATCTTAATTAAGGTATGTGAATACATCCTTGAATACGTCTGAAATCGGTGACAAAATTTCACTTTGCGTGAAGTATAACCGTGCATTACCGTGCAGTACACAATGAACTTTTAAACAAGAACACAGGCTAATAAAAAAAGTAATTCTGATGTATTTTACACTGCCATAAGCAGCATAAAATCTGTATTTTATGTACTCGTTGAAATTCTTGTTTTAAAAAGTGCTTGTTCCAGTCAAATCTCTGTGTATGTTTGGTATTGAAAGTGTCGTTAAATGATTTTACCAAAACATACTGTTATGTGTGGCGTATTCTGCAATAACTATAATGTCAAGTAAAATAGTTGAATGAAATCCACAGGATTCAAATCCGGGACCTCGGCGAGTCAGATATAACGCGCTTCCTCTGTGTCTGTCAGGCTTAAATACTGTTCAGCCTATTGAAAGTGATATTATGGGCATCTAACAATTTATAGGTGTATATCGCAGCCGTTTTTTTATTTTTGGTGTTTTCACTTCATATACACTTATATTTGTTAATGCAGCATCAACATCCTATAATGCTAAAACAAGATCCCGGTAATAGAAAAATAATGCATTTGAATATGAAAATGATTCGATTTCAATGTGAATCAAAATTGAGTGTTAGTGCAGATTCGTTCATACGACACAAGGGCACTATTTTGTTGAACGTATCATTTCGGCTTAGAGGACTGGGTGAGTCATGTAAAATATCGAATATAATATATATTTTTATAAACAATTAGAAGAAAAATGAGTTGCAGATAATTGGAAAGTTACCACATTTTAACTAACTCTTTTGGCCTGTTAATTCTTTTCAGCTCAAATCAACAGTGAAAAATGCCCATAATATCACTTTTAAACGCCTTGTAAGAAAATACACGCACTTTAAAAATTATCATTACAATGCATTCCAGACGCTTTACTCTATTAATAAATGTATTTCCTTTACAGCTCAACCGATTTTTACAACTATGCCCCAGATCTGAAAGGTTACTGCAATACATGATTGAATTAATACCTTAATGATCTTGGGAGTAAATATTTCAGTTTTTTGTTTTCAGTTATTCATTTAAAGGGATCTTTTCACGCTTTGGTAAATTGACAAAATTGAAACAAGAAATATCTTTAAAAAAGATATACGGCGTTGATAGTTCAATGAATGAGATCAAGGATAGCGAATGTCTTTTTTTCTGTGCAGTTCTTAGCTGCATCACACGCAGTACGGGCTGTTACGCGGAGTTTTCGCGGCTTATTTTACATTAATACATATTGCTGGTCATAAACCTATAGATACAAAACAGAAAACCAAAAGAAGAATAGAAGTGAAATTAAAACATACGAGTCAACCGGCCACACGAGAAGTATCCGTATTTATAGGCGCGTTCTTCGAACAAACCTGTTTTAGTGGTTTGTCGGACATTGCTATATGATTCGATTATTAACAGTATCAAGAATCATCGCGCTCATGCTTTATACATTGGTCAATATGGTAGAATAATTATTGTCAAATCTGTGTGACTTCTGCAGTGAAAACATCGAAACTATAGAACACCTGTTTTGGGAGTGCAAACACATCCAGCCTATTTGGAATCATTTTACATCTTTTCTTGAACAACAGCAACTAAACGTTAAATTATCTTTCTTAAATGTAAGTTTCGGAATTTACTCATTGAAATCAAAAGATTGTAATAATATTGTGAATTTTATTCTTATAATGATGAAATTGTTCATCTTTAACATGAAGTTCAAAAAACAAGTACCAAATTTTAATTGTTTTATCCATAGTCTTAAACTTAAAGTCCAGATTGAGAAAGAAATAGCCCTCAGTAATGACACATTACAAAACTTTGAACAAAAATGGAATCGGATTAAATTCTCATGATGCTTGTCCACTTATATACATTTCACTCTAATGTAAGTTATCTTTCTAAAATATTTTTGTATGTTTTTTTTCAATCTTATAAGATCATTTTGAATATACAACGAAACACACAAGTCCAGTATGCTTTCTTCCGACTTTATACAACTCATCATTTTTCATAACAATTCTTCTATTATTTTTTTCTTTTCTCTTTAAAAAAAAATACATATTAACATATCTTGTATAACATGTCTGAACTTTATTGCTTTGTACAATCACTATGTTGTATATATTCATGTATACATTGTATGTATTATATTGAATAAAAAAAAAAAGAATAATTATTGTTAAATTAATAAAAAATAATATTTATCATTGTATTGTTGAAAACACGTTAAGAATCTACATATTTCTGATCTAAAGAAAAATCCAGGTCACCTAGTTCACGGATAGCGTATTTATTATATAACTATTATTTTACTGGCTGCGAACTCCGGTGATGACCTGTATATAAACTCTGACATTCATACACTGGCCGCGAATTGACCCGATACCTCGCGGGTTGAAATGCAATGTATTAAAGTGAGGCCTCGCTTCCACTGCTCTTTATACTTTTTCATGTTAACATGTTGACAAGAATATGGAAGTAAGTACTAAATATGATAACATAGCCTTTAAGTATAAACGCGTTGCGCTGGTAATTTTCTGAAAATAAAAGGTGTACGCACAAACTGTATTGATGTCGAGAATTGAGTGTAAAACTGTTCTATCTATTAAGCCTTTTCATTAGAAATAAAATTGTTTCATGCAGTAAAACAGTGTTTCAAAGACGCGGATATGTTTCCAATGTTCTGGTGGTATACTCAAATCAGCCAATGGAATAAATGAAGTGTATTCATTCGTACCTAGCCGCGGGAAATTTTATTTGAATTTTATTGGACACTTACAAAGGTCAGGTAAGGTGAAAAGCTGGCTTAATACAGCTTACGCCGAAAAAGTTGTTTCAGATTCGCAAATTTTCGTTTTAGTTATGATATTTGTGAGGAAACAGTAATACTGAACATTTACCATGGTCTAATATAGCCATTATATGCATCTTTTGACGATTTTAAAACCTAAAAATTATAAAGCGTTGCAACGCGAAACGATTGAATAATTTGGAGAGTTCTGTTTTTGTCGTTAAATTTTGTGAAACTACGAAGACTGCTTATATAATGTATAAAATACTTCGTGTGTATTTACTCGGCGGAATAGCTCAGTAGGCTAAAGCGTTTTTACTTCAGGACTCTGGCAGGACTCCAGGGGTCACTGGTTCGAAACCTGGTCTGGGCAATGTTCTTTTCCTTTTTTTAATTTTATTCTTGATTTTTACTGGAGCTTTTACAATCCAATGTTTACATTTATCGATATAAAGCATTTAATGAATAAGTTAAAAAATGCCAAAATCTGTGAAAAGGCCCCTTTAACATCTCCAGACTTATCAGAAAGTTACAGTCAGGTCCAGCTGTTAAATCTTCATACTAGTATTCAACAACTGACCTGTAAGTGTGATTATGATTCTTTAGTTATGCATACATGCATTGCACTCGACAACACCGTCTTCAAATAGTGATGCTTTTTGGTATATTATTTCAGATGTACATCGATGATGAAGTTACAATCTGGACAAGATCTGACAGACGCAATTAAGTGAATCGACATTGTGACGGTTGTTTTATCGAAATTATGTTATTAACGGTATATGGTGATTAAAATGTATTTAACAAATTACAACATGCTTGCTCTGTGTAATAATAACGAAATCAAAAGCCATTGCTTCGGTTATCATCGGTTGACTTCAGTTATCCTCGGTTATCATCGGTTGACGTCAGTTATCCTCGGTTATCATCGGTTAACTTCAGTTATCATCATTTATCATCAGTTATAATCACTCTCATCGCATCATCATTGAATATACCACTTGACATAATTCGATAGTAATATAATAATGATTCTTTAATAAAATATGTATCGGTAATTCACATTTATATTCAGCAAACAATGTTTAATAAGTACAAACATTCACATATCCGGCATTAAGCAAACACAAAACGCACTGAATGTTTCTACATGACACTTGATGAATCTTTGGGTAAATATGAGCCTCGTTCTGGGAAAACGTGGCTTAATGCACGTGCGTAAAGTGTCGTCCCAGATAAGCCTGTGCCGGATAAGCGTACATACGCCGTATGCTGCTATATGGTGTTGTACGACGCAGACGGACAAGCGAACATACGCCGTATGCTGCTATATGGTGTTGTACGACGCAGACGGACAAGCGTACATACGCCGTATGCTGTTATATGGATTTGTACGACGCAGACGGGCAAGCGTACATACGCCGTATGCTGTTATATGGAGTTGTACGACGCAGATTTCTTCTTACACGGACTAATGACGAATAGCGTTCCACTCTGCAACATAGACACTCAAAATGTTAATTTAACAACACTTGCAAAATTTTGTTTCGTTTTTATTTGTGAGCTAACGCTCACAAATAATGTAGAGACAATTTTGCAAATCAGTATGGGCTTTACTACGTTAGGAACTGTAACCCGTGACTGCCTGTGTGTATAACTGCAGTAAAATTAAGCAGACGACGAATGCTAGGCTAGGAGCGTCTGCTCTAACCACCGCATCTGCCTGTTTATAGTTCCCACTGGTACACTAAATTTTGTGTATGTATTTAAAAGTATTTAACAGCTTGTAAGACAACGTTGGCCAGTCTAGTGTTGATCATTGAAATCTGTACATATTGGCTGCTTTCAGGGAAAAAGGGGCTTAATGCATGTCAAATAAGATTAGCCTGTGCACACTGATTAACAACACGTCTCGATATGTGCTTTAAGACACACTCTTTATAAATTTGAATTGGTTGTGGTCACTTCAAACTTGCGATATAAAAAGCTATCACATACTTTTGAAAACTGAGTTGCGTCTAAGATTAAACAAGAGCACCGCCTTGCGGGTGCAGACCGCTCATCTATTTTCTTTTTAAAGGTGAAGGGACTCTCATTTTCAATCACAAAGGAGGGAGGAGTGGAGTGAAGAGGGGTGTATAGTGTGGGGTTGTGGACATTTATTACATTATCTTCCAAAAAAGCGAAAAAAAAAAAAAAAAAAAAAAAAAATCCGGGGGGGGGGGGGGGGGGGGGGGGGGGGTTGGGGGGGCGATGGGGGGGGGGGGTTTGGGTGCGATGGTTGGACGGTATTTCAAACATAACCATTTTTTTAAAAAAAATGGGGGGGGGTATAGTGTGAGGGTGTGGTGGTAATTTGTGAGATGATCTTTAAAAAAAAAAAAAAAAAAAAAAAAAAAAAAAAAAAATTAGGGGGGGGGGGGGTGGGGTGGGGGGGGGGTATAGTGTGAGGGTGTGGTGGTCATTTGTGAGATGATCTTTAAAAAAAAAAAAAAAAAAAAAAAAAAAATAGGGGGGGGGGAGGGGGGGAGGGGGGGGGGGAGGGGAGGGCACGGGGGATGGTTTGGGTGGAGTCTATTGTGGTATGTCAGGTAAGAGTAGTTTCATCAAAGTATCAATCAAATCTAATCATAAATAAAGAAGTTATGGCAATTTTAGCAAAATTTAATAATTTGACCTTGAGAGTCAAGGTCATTCAAAGGTCAAAGTAAAATTAAAGTTGCCAGGTACAGTAACCTCATGATAGCATGTAAGTATTTGAAGTTTGAAAGCAATAGCCTTGATACTTAAGAAGTAAAGTGGATCGAAACACAAAATTTAACCATATATTAAAAGTTACTAAGTCAAAAAAGGGCCATAATTCCGTAACAATGACAACCAGAGTTATGCAACTTGTCCTTTTACTGTACCCTTATGATAGTTTGTGAGTGTTCCAAGTATGAAAGCAATATCTATGATACTTTAGGGGTAAAGTGGACCAAAACATAAATCTTAACCAAATTTTCAATTTTCTAAGTATAAAGGGCCCATAATTCCGTTCAAATGCCAGTCAGAGTTACATAACTTTGCCTGCACGGTCCCCTTATGATAGTTCATAAATCTTGCAAGTATGAAAGCAATAGCTTTGATACTGTAGGAATAAAGTGGACCTAAACACAAAACTTAATCAAATTTTCAATTTTCTAAGTATAAAAAGGGCACATAATTCTGTCAAAATGCCAGTCAGAGTTACATTACTTTGCCTGCACAGTCCCCTTATGATAGTTAGTAAGTGTTGCAAGTATGAAAGCAATAGCTTTAATGCTTAAGGAATAAAATGGACCTAAACACAAAACTTAACCAAAATTGTCAATTTTCTAAGTATAAAAAGGGCACATAATTCTGTCAAAATGCATGCCAGAGTTATCTAAATTTGCCTGCCCAGTCCCCTCATGATAGTAAGTAAGTGTACCAAGTTTGAATGCAATAGCATTGATACTTACTGAGAAAAGTGGAACTAAACGCAAAACTTAACCAAAATTTTCAATTTTTTAAGTATAAAAAGGGCACATAATTCTGTCAAAATGCACGCCAGAGTTATCTAACTTTGCCTGCCCAGTCCCCTCATGATAGTAAGTAAGTGTACCAAGTTTGAATGCAATAGCATTGATACTTTCTGAGAAAAGTGGACCTAAACGCAAAACTTAACCGGACGCCGACGCCAACGCCAACGCCAACGCCAACGCCGACGCCGACGCCAAGGTGATGACAATAGCTCATAATTTTTTTTCAAAAAATAGATGAGCTAAAAACAGCGAAAAACGTCAGTGCCTTCGGCGCCTTGACTTAAAGTTAATTTTGTGCTGTTGTTTTTGTAAGCAAACAAATAATAATATTATGAATCTTTCGGCTCGAAGGTCATATCCATCAAAGTTTTCTTGTCGGTCCCGCGACTTCGAGCCATAAGGAGTCGACTAATAAATGCAAGGGGAATGGGTGGAGCAGAGCGCCGTTGATATTTCTATTAAAGGCATGGACGATAAAATACATATTGTGTGTATAACTTTTTTACTAATTCGCCAGGAAGCTCTATACGACCACCGCTCCTTTAAAGGACGTGGCATCTGCATCATGATGTATAATGATAGATACATGCGACCTCAGGTCATATGATCTCCGGTTCCAGCGACGAACCTTTTTAGTTAGTGCTCACAGTGAAGACCTTTTAGTTGATCGAACGTCTAATGAAAACGAAAAATACTAGAAGGTCATGCTTGAGAGCGGTCTCAAATCATTCGACCCCCTGGTGCCAGTGTGTAACCACGAGGCAACGAATCGGCTCAAATAATTTAGCCTATGAAAACGGGGCTTAATGCAGCCCGCACGTGCTTATTAGGTACGACACTTTACGTTTTTATGATATTTTTCGTTCAAATTTAGTCTCTTCTTAGCGAAAATTTTAGCAAAAGGCTAAGCCCCCCGTGCGCATTACAATACCATGCCTCGCTCGTTGTCGTTGTCCGCTTCCCTGAGCAATAGGCAAACAAATCTGTGGACGGTAATCACACAAATAATGTAAATGAACAGGTCGCTTTATTATTTGAATAACCGACGAGTTTCATTCAGATGTTATCAAATTATGAAACTCAATAAATATAATAATATAATCAGGATATTTTTTAGACCGATGATCAGACCTCACACTTGGGCATGTTGGTCCAAAAAAATGTGTTAAACATTAAAAGCTAAATAACAGTTAACTTCATAGCGACACGATTCAGATGCATGTGCAATACAAAGACAAGACACTTCAATTCAATGACCATTTAATTACTAAATAATTAAACACATACCAGAAAACTAGAACTGTGACTGTCTGAGAAACGATTACATAAAAACAAAACGATAATCAATAGGACAACAACATCTCGAATTTATTAAATTGATGTTGAAACAAAGCATCATATAGCTAACACTCAATTCATTAAGAAGTCGAAATAAAGCGTTAAAAGGATAAACAAACATACAGTCGCCGTGGCGTAGTAGATATGGTGTCCGCCTCGAGATCGGGAGGTCACGTGTTCGATCCCCGCTGTCGAATCGTTCTTTAAATCTCCCCATAGACACCAAGTACTAGTTCTAGTCCGAGGGAATGGACTCAGGAGCATTTCAAATAAGTTTAAGGCTTTCCATGCAATCGAGTTAAAATAAATAGGTTAGACTAAACTAAACTAAGGCGAATCTACAAAGCGGCTGTGTGTGTCCATCTTTGTTCATCTTTAGCAACATAAAATAGTTCAGTTGTTTGAAATTAATAATATTCTTATAGCTAGTTACTTTTCAAAGGTTATGATGTACCAAAACACCGATACTCACAAGTATTTCAGATAGAAATATCGTCACAAGATGACCTACGTGCGCCAGTAACCGTAAAATCTATTCCGTAGTGAAGTTATACGACCCCTTGCTTGTCAACTTGTTTTTCTTGGTATATCATATTACGTTCTTGATGGATCATTATATTAAGTACCTTTTATTTGATAGTTTCAATGCGTATGTTATTAGCAAATTGTATGATGTTGGTCATTAAAACTTAAATGGTCAAACATCTGGATTAAAAAATATGAGCCGCGCCTTGGGAAAACCGGGTTTAATGCATGTGCGTTGTGGTCCAAGATTGGCCTGTTCAATTCGAAACTATCCGCTTGTATGGAATTTTTCAAGGGAATTATCGTTTAAATTATCAGCCAGTCTATGTGGAAAATGTCGTTTCAGATTAGCCTTTGCTGTTCGACACTTTCCACTTGTATGGTATTTTGTTTTAAGGAGTTATCCTTAAAAAGAAGCCACCCGTTTATGTGGAAAGTGTCGTTCCTGATTAGCCTTTGTGGATTGGGCAGGTTAATCCGGGATGACATTTTATGAACATGCATTAATGCTAATCTGGGACGACATTTTACAAACATGCATTAAGCCCAGATTTCATATTTTATCTTTATATAGGATTATATTCCATGAACTTTTCTTATTAGCACAGTTTTTAGTTTTGGCCTATTTTTTACCATTTTCTGTTCAGAAGGAAAGTGAAAATGACTACATGCGAACAGCATAAAACCAGAACAGCATGCACTTAAAGGGATCTTTTCAAGTTTTGGTAAATTGACTAAATTGAAACAAGAAATATCTTTAAAAAAGATATACGGCGTTGATTTTGGTCGATGTTTATGAACGATCAAAAGTTATCTCTATGAGATAAAAAGTAGCGGATGCCTTTTTTCTGCGCAGTTGTTAGCTACATCATAAGCAAATCAATTACGGGGTGTTGCGCCAGATTTCGTGGCTTATTTTGCTTTATGTGATATTATTACTCAGATATCTATATTTACAGAATAGAAAAACACAAGAAACATGAAAATAAACGAGTGCATATAGGTCAGCCGGCAATACTCGAATCTTATTTAATTGCATAATTATAGTATAGCGAATTATTGTGGTCATGCTTAATAAACTGGTCTAAATGGATAAATATTTCTAATTAATTTTATCAAAATTGGTCCTTATCATGCAAATTTTGAAACCATATTAAAAATCGATGATTGACATACCACAATAATATCGCCGAATATGGCTATATTTAGTATCTTTCTGATCAAAACAGACTTCAAGTGCACAAAGTTTACGAGACGGCGTTTATATAAAGATTTCTGCAACTGACCGCAAACTGACCTTGATACCTTGCGGATTGGAATGCAATGCATTACAGTCACTACGTTATTGTCAGTAAGACACAATGATCGCAACCCCTTTTGCGAACTCCGGTGATGAACTGTATATAAACTCTGACTTTCACAAAATGACCGCGTATTGGCCCGAAACATCGCGGGTTGAAATGCAATGCAAGTAAGTACTAAATATGACAACATAGCCTTTAGTTAAACGCTTTTGCGCTGGTAATTCTCTGAAAATAAAAGGTGAACGCACAAACTGTATTTATGTCGAAAATTGATTGTAAAACTGTTCTATCTATTGGGCCTTTTCATTAGAGATAAAATTGTTTCATGCAGTAAAACAGTGTTACAAAGACGCGGATATGTTTCCAATGTTCTGGTGTTATACTCAAATCAGCCAATGGAATAAATGAAGTGTATTCATTCGTACCTAGCCGCGGGAAATTTTATTTGAATATTATTGGACACTTACAAAGGTCAAGTCAGGGTGAAAAGCTGGCTTATTCAGCTTACGCCGAAAAAGTTGTTTCAGATTCGCAAATTTTCGTTTTAGTTATGATATTTGTGAGGAAACAGTAATACTGAACATTTACCATGGTCTAATATAGCCATTATATGCATCTTTTGACGATTTAAAAACCTGAAATTATTAAGCGTTGCAACGGGAACCGATTTAATAATTTGGAGAGTTCTGTTATTGTCGTGTAATTTTGTGAAACTACTAAGATTGCTTATATAAAGTACAAAATACATCTCTCATACATACTTGGCAGGATGGCCGAGCGGTCTAATTGGTTTTTACTCCAGGACTCCGGGGGTCACTGGTTCGAGCCCTGCTGAAGGCTACTTTTTGCATGTTTTTATTTTATTCTTGTTTTTTTTTACTGGAGCTTTTTAGATCCAATGTTTACATTTATCAATATAAAGAATTTAATGAAAAACTTCAAAACATGCCAAAATCTGTGAAAAGGCCCCTTTAAATCGTCTCGTTCGTTTGATTAATAACTGAACTTCTTGAACGAGCTTACAATTTTCTTCCTAGGTCAACGTTTGTATGCCAAACATGAGTTTTTATGCACTAATTGGATGAAATATACGCGTGTTTATAAACATTTGCACACGAACGTCCTGATAACGCAAACATTTAAAGAAACAATGGTCCACATCTTCGGTGTGGTATCATCAATATTGATTCCTTAATGAGATAATAATCGTATTAGATATGATCTGGTGACCTAGTTTTTGGATGCACGTGACCCAGATTCGCACTCATTCTAGATATCGTCAATATAAGTATTCGGAGAACGTTGACTGCAGATCGATTAATAAAAGAAGCCTCTGCAGTGAAAACAAGTTTTTTTCTAAGATTTGACCTTTAGTTCTAGTTTTTTGACACATGCGACACAGATTCTAACCGTCGTCAAGATATTTTCAACATACTCATTCTGAGAAAGCTTAAATTTTACAGTATTCACTACGGATGCTAGTTGAGCTCAACGCTGATAAAATGTAACAATAACTTTTCAGCTTTAAGCCGAAACTTATCAAGTGTAATCTAGTTGGAAAGAATTTAATAATGATAAACATATACACATTTGTTTAAGTGACATTTTTTGCAGATCATGTACTTTTAATAGTCACAATTACAAAACTTGTAGCACAGTATGGTCATACCTGATGAATTTAATAACGCACATACACTATTCACCTTATCTTGTAATCGATTATATAAAAATATATTTATCCAATGTTTATTACTTATAACGCACATACACTTTTTACCTTATCTTATAATCGATTATATAAAAATATATTTATCCAATGTTTATTACTTATAACGCACATACACTATTCACCTTATCTTATAATTGATTATATAAAAATATATTTATCCAATGTTTATTTCTTATAACGCACATACAATATTCACCTTATCTTATAATCGATTATATAAAAATATATTTATCCAATGTTTATTACTTATAACGCACATACACTTTTTACCTTATCTTATAATTGATTATATAAAAATATATTTATCCAATGTTTATTACTTATAACGCACATACACTATTCACCTTATCTTATAATCGATTATATAAAAATATATTTATCCAATGTTTATTACTTATAACGCACATACACCTTTTACCTTATCTTATAATTGATTATATAAAAATATATTTATCCAATGTTTATAACACAAAATTCATGAGTGACTTACGGGTGCAGATAGTGAGAACTAATTTAAAATACTTAAAGTAAATGACTTGACATGTTCAGAGGTACACAAAATCTATTCAACAAGGAGACAACATTGTATTTGTTTGTTTAAGGATATAACATATCTTATCTAGAATACAAATAGAGACAATAGCAGTTTTGACAATTTTAAGTACATTACATCATTATCCCTTGACTTTTAATTGACTTATTTCCAATAACCAGTTTTAATTTGTATTTCTTATATAAGAATAGATAATTTAGAATAGATAACTTAAGATATTTTTACAAAACAATAAAACATATTTTAAAGAAGTTCAATTTCAAGAGTGCTTTTAATATTATTAAATGAAAAACATGGCATATAACAAGGTTTTTCAATTTAAAGCATGGTTTTCTGTTGACCACAAGCCCACAGCAGTCATTTGATATACATCTGTACTACATTTTTGTGTATATATAAGTTTCATAGAGTAAATTACACAAGCGTCGCATCTTAAAGATTGAACAAAAATGAAAATAATTTGAACATATGCTTGAAAACAGTGAAATAGTTTAACTGATTGAACAACAATACAGTATTTATTTACACTGACAATTCATTTGTTTTTCAGTTTTTAATTAAAAATGGCAAAATGTAAAACGCATAGTCAACACGAATTTCATCAGGCTATAAAAGCACATCAAAATATTTAATTTAATTAAATTTCATTTAAGCACATCAAAATATGTTCTGGTAAATGGGGATCTACATTATATACATATAAAGCACAGACATATTATGTCCGTATGCAAACACCTACACTTGATAAGCAATTGATCACCTTTGTAATAACTTTGTGATCAATCAACTATATTTTCATAGTAATTTTATTTGAAATCACAACACACTTTCAATGCATAATAATATTCTTTTTCCACTTGAATATTCTTTAATCAGAATGCAAGAAATCAGCACAAACACATCAATAACATAAACATGTAAGTCTCTTCAAGTCACATAAACTTAAATATTTGATAACAAATTAAGAGTACAAGGCATAACACAATCAATAAATAAATCAAAACTAATGTCAACAACCAAACTATCTGATCTTAAGATATTTTCTGGTGTTTTTTAATTGGGAGATTTCTGGAAACTGGCCGCAGTGAATGCACTCCATTAACAGCTTATGTGGCCATGTCAACGTGTAACAAATTGTAACATAACTCGTAAATTGTCACATTCACTTATCAGCTGCACGTTCATAAAATATACTATAAAAAGTACAGCAAGTACAATGTATAGATTTATCATTAAAATATACACATTTCTGAAGAGACATTTTGTGTCAAACATTCACTTATAATCGTCATAATTACATGTTATTTTTTATTCTACAAATTCCATTAGACTAATTGTTGAGTATATCATGTAAATAATTTGATTTTCTCTATGAATTTACTTGTTATGTTGAGATGTGAACACATTAATTTTCTTACAAGGGAGACTGTGTTTTTATTTTTGAAGCAAACAACATTGCTCTAACCTGAGAACAAAAAGAGACAACTGCACTACTTAACAATTGCCAGCATATTACATCACTCTGCCTTGATTTGTAACTGACTGATTTGTTGCAGTTGCTCTATATATCAATTGCACAATTTACCTATATACAGAGATCCAACATTTATTGTTGGTAAAGTTACTGAGTGATTGAGAGGATGAAAATTTGGACTTGTAAATGTGTATATACACGATATAAAACATAAAAAACTATTATGTTCAAAAACAAATGTCAACACTTATGAGCATGTAAGTACATGTATATTAAATATCAACACAAAATTGGCAAAATCAAACATAACTTTGACATCAGTCATGATTTTTCATAATTCTTTTAATAATTCATTTTTAAATACTCAGTTTCAAAACATTGAAAGCTTTCCAAATAAAGAGGCATTATCTTATAATTTAACAAACCATATCAAGTCAAATAAATAAGGTAGTAGTAGTACATACAGAATTGACAATTGAAAGAAGATTAAATGATTTTGTCTTTATTTAATGAATATTCATTTCGAATAGTGCCATACTTAACACGATTCTTGATAATACTTCTATATTGCATGTAACAACAGAAAACTGAAACTTGTTTTTTACATGAATATAATCCAATACATATTTTGTATATAATGTTACCAGCATAATTTAAACAGCTTTCAATTTTCTTAAGCTCAACATATGAAATAATGTCTTAATTTTCATGCATTTATCATTATCAGGTGCAAGTTTCATAAGTAATTGATAGACGTGCTATATTTGTGCTTAAAGTAATAATTAACATACAAGCCTTAATCAAATATCCTTTATATCATTATATTTAACTATATTTAACAAAAATATTCAATGTTTAATGAATGACACCATCAAAATTCAAAGTCCCCAAAGACATGACATATTGTTTTGCTTTGAACACATCTTTGCTGGTCACATTAATTTATGGTTTCCCCTTAAATTGTTGTGCTTTGTCATTCTGCCATTTCATTCTGAACAAGGTCATTTATTTTTCGCCCGTTACAAAGTTCAAAGATGAGATCTGTCAGAGTTTGTGCTTAACATACCATGAGGAATGTAGAGAATATCTATCTTAAACAGTATTTATCTCTGAGCTCCTAGTTTTGACTGGGGTCAATATGGTAACAACTGCTGCAACTGGCTGTGTTGCTGATTGTCTCTGAGCTCCTAGTTTTGACTGGGGTCAATTTGGTAACAACTGCTGCAACTGGCTGTGTTGCTGATTGTCTCTGAGCTCCTAGTTTTGACTGGGGTCAATATGGTAACAACTGCTGCAACTGGCTGTGTTGCTGATTGTCTCTGAGCTCTTAGTTTTGACTGGGGTCAATATGGTAACAACTGCTGCAACTTGCTGTGTTGCTGATTGTCTCTGAGCTCTTAGTTTTGACTGGGGTCATACGGTAACAACTGCTGCAACTTGCTGTGTTGCTGATTGTCTCTGAGCTCCTAGTTTTGACTGGGGTCATACGGTAACAACTGCTGCAACTGGCTGTGTTGCTGATTGTCTCTGAGCTCCTAGTTTTGACTGGGGTCATACGGTAACAACTGCTGCAACTGGCTGTGTTGCTGATTGTCTCTGAGCTCTTAGTTTTGCCTGGGGTCATACGGTAACAACTGCTGCAACTCGCTGTGTTGCTGATTGTCTCTGAGCTCCTAGTTTTGACTGGGGTCAATATGGTAACAACTGCTGCAACTGGCTGTGTTGCTGATTGTCTCTGAGCTCCTAGTTTTGACTGGGGTCAATATGGTAACAACTGCTGCAACTTGCTGTGTTGCTGATTGTCTCTGAGCTCCTAGTTTTGACTGGGGTCAATATGGTAACAACTGCTGCAACTTGCTGTGTTGCTGATTGTCTCTGAGCTCCTAGTTTTGACGGGGGTCAATATGGTAATAACTGCTGCAACTGGCTGTGTTGATCTATCTTAAACAGCTTTTATCTCTGAGCTCTTAGTTTTGACTGGGGTCAATATGGTAACAACTGCTGCAACTGGCTGTGTTGATCTATCTTAAACAGTATTTATCTCTGAGCTCCTAGTTTTGACTGGGGTCAATATGGTAACAACTGCTGCTCCTCGTTTTGACTGGGGTCAATATGGTAACAACTGCTGCTCCTAGTTTTGACTAGGGTCAATATGGTAACAACTGCTGCAACTGGCTGTGTTGATCTATCTCTGAGCTCCTAGTTTTGACTGGGGTCAATATGGTAACAACTGCTGCAACTGGCTGTGTTGCTGAATGACAAGTTTTATTTCGTCAATTGGCGTCTGCAAAAAAAGAACAACGTGATACTGTAAATGTGTTTCCGTCTATTTTTGATACCAAACGAAAAACAAAACTTGCATAGGGTGTTACGACTTATATGACTTGAATCCATAGATGAAACGATGGCTCGATTGGTCAATGTGGATTTGAGTGCTACTTAAAAGTACCCAGGGTACTATTCAAGTATACTACAATATACCCCGGGTACAGAAAATATGCTTAAATGCACCCAGCCAATATTTCACTGTACTCGAGGTTTACTCCTACCCAAAATCCGATGTGATATAATGCGCTAACGAATTACGAAACTAAATTATCTTTGAAAAAAAACTGACTCAACATTCTTTGAGAGTATGAGTTTCGATTATACTGGGGCAATTTTACAGAACACTGATATAAATATGAACATACTAACTAACTTGAGAAAATGATCAAACAACGGCAAATTTAGCGTTAGTATTCCTGGGTACATTTTCCATACCCTGGGTACATTGTAGTATGTTTAAGAGTACCCGGGGTACTTTTAAGTAGTACCCGGGCTGACAAAGACCAATCAAGCAAAATGATGGACCTGGGACTATTGATACAATAATAATTAATAATAATTATTTTAGATAAAGTATAACCTCTTTATTACCAAATAATTTGGACTGGGTTTTTATAAAGATCCTTTTTATTATCAAATACTACCTCATCAATAATGACAATAAGCAAAGGCCTACTAGACGATAGTCCCAAAAACATGAATTCAGCGAGTTTTTCTGAGAAAACTCAGATGATTTTTATGAAGTAAGAAAATGGTTTGGCCACCATGAACCCACATTCCAATTTTGTGTCAAAACTCTACTACTTATGTCAAAGGAAACATGAATCCAAATAAACAAGAAGGAAATTTCACATGATAATAAATATATTTGGTTTCATCACACAAGAAGCAATACTTTTCGAGGTTCGAGGTTATACTAGAACGTACAGCTGGATGGATGTATCGACGAACAAGGGTCAATCTACATGCACCCACCCATCTCTGAATTCAGGGGCTTGCCAAAAATAAACACATCGCTTGAAAACTCACCCGTAGACTGAGGGTCCTGCTTCAGGGGGATGCTTAATGAGCTGTGACTACAAATGCTTCCAGAACAATCTCAATGCTTTGCTATCCGGGTTTCCTGGAAATAAAGTAAATCATGTGCAAAATGAAACAACAAAACTGAAGACAACACTAGCTTTTTCAAGGATAAAAAACTGGCTCAACCCGGTAACATAATTGTGAGTGTCTTAATAAGATATAAACTTTCATATAAACGAGCACACATATTTTAACTAAAGCTCGCCTTGTGCCCAGGATGTATCGAAGCTGGGTACCACTTGAAACTGTGTACACGTTCAATGAAATAAAATTAAACTATGTAGTTGTTATAAATTACTTTCATTTGGTTTTAAGACCAAATTTTATTTCAATGGTGTTTATACAAAACACAAATATCAAGTGGTGTGTAAGAAAGACCAGGGTTATATATAAATTGTTCTAGAACACTTTTTGAACATTCACCAATTGCAACAGATTTTGCTTTTATGGTTAAGTATAAGAAGAAGAAGAGCTTCGCTAATATATTGTTTTTTGTAAAGGTGAAGGGACCTATCTCAATACTTCATCAAACAGAAGGAGGGATGGGTGGAGAGGGTGTATAGTGTGAAGATGTGGTCTTTTATTACATTATCTTTCAAAAATGAAAAAAAAGTTACATAACTTGCCTACACAGACCCCTTATGATAGTGAGCATGTGTTCCAAGTGCGAAATCAATAGCCATGGTGCTTAAGAAGTAAAGTGCACCAAATCACAAAACTTAACCAAATTTTCAATGTTCTAAGTATAAAAGGGGCAATAATTCTGTCAAAATGCCAGTCAGAGTTAAATAACTTTGCCTGCACAGTTCCCTTATGGTAGTTAGTAATTGATGCAAGTATGAAAGCAATAGCGTTGATACATTAGAAATAAAGTGGACATAAACACAAAACTTAACCTAAATATCACTTTTCTAAGTATAAAAGGGCACATAATTATGTCAAACTGCCAGCCAGAGTTATCTCACTTTGCTTGCCCACTCCCCTCATGATACATGTAGTAAGTGTAACAAGTTTGAATGCAATAGCTTTGATACTTTATAGAAAAGTTGAACTTAACACAAAACTGTTTATTGCATCAAACATGTGCTCAAGATGGTTCCGGAATATGCCCTTACTAGACAGGGCTATACTTCTAATAGGGGTCGCATGAAACAACAGTTATAATATGCACACCCTAGTTGTATTGAATCCTGTCAAACTGACACCTGTTTGTTAATTGAAAACTCTATTAATATGGGCATTGGTCATAAATCTGAGACATGGTGGGTGCGCGAAAATGATATTTCCTTAAAATAAGTGATTCCACAGTTTGACGTCATTGAAATGTGCGTAAAAAACGTCAAACTTTGTTTAAATTATAGATTGGTGGACAAAACTAGTCATAATGTGCGCATCTTTATCAATAAATTTAATATGATTTATGACAAACACATGTTTTGTGGATATTCTTCAGACATATTATATTTTAATACTTACTTTATATATTTACTCTAGTGAAAAACATAACATCTTTCATTTGTGCATGGAAACCAATTATTATTTCAATAACATAAATCTGTACTCAAATAAAAATATATAATGTGTACTTTAAAACAAAACACATACTTACAAGAGTAGGTAAGCTGCTTGAAATTATCACATGGTTTCTTGGCTTCTTCAATTGCATGGTTTCTCCTTGCAGACTTTGATGCCACATTACGCAGTCAACTTGTTTACTGCAAATGGCAAAACAACATTTTACAGATAACATTTAAAGATTATTTCTTAGCTGTAATCAAATCCCTTATCATTCAATAAGACACTAGTTTTTCTGCATATATTCTGCAAACAGAGAAAGAGTATGCAATTTTTAAAGGAACGTTTTTGGTTGTTCTTGCTAATGCCCTGTGTAAGAGTCCCTTTATTTACAGATAAAGATGGAATATTATTACATAAATTGGTTTAAACGTGTGCAATATGTTTAACAATTATTATTCAAACGGAACTAATACAGTTCATGGAATAAAATAAAATACATATTAAACAAAGATACGCTTGTATATTTAAAACAAGAGCACCGCCTTGCGGGTGCAGACCGCTCATCTATTTTCTTTTTAAAGGTGAAGGGACTCTCATTTTCAATCACAAAGGAGGGAGGAGTGGAGTGAAGAGGGGTGTATAGTGTGGGGTTGTGGACATTTATTACATTATCTTCCAAAAAAGCGAAAAAAAAAAAAAAAAAAAAAAAATCGGGGGGGGGGGGGGGGTTGGGGGGGCCGATGGGGGGGGGGGGTGGCGGGGGGGGTTTGGGTGCGCATTGTTGGACGTTATATCAAACATAAACATTTTTTAAAAAAAAAAATGGGGGGGGGGTTTTATAGTGTGAGGGTGTGGTGCTCTTGTAATTTGTGACGTGATAGCTTAAAAAAAAAAAAAAAAAAAAAAAAAAAAATTAGGGGGGGGGTGTGGGGTGGGGTGGGGGGGTATATAGGTTGTGAGGGTTGATGGTGGTATTTGTGGATGAGATGATCTTAAAAAAAAAAAAAAAAAAAAAAAAATAGGTGGGGGGGGGGGGAGTGGGGAGGGGGGTGAAGGGGAGGGCCACTGGGGATGGTTTGGGGTGGAGTCTATTGTGGTATGTCAGGTAAGAGTAGTTTCATCAAAGTATCAATCAAATCTAATCATAAATAAAGAAGTTATGGCAATTTTAGCAAAATTTAATAATTTGACCTTGAGAGTCAAGGTCATTCAAAGGTCAAAGTAAAATTAAAGTTGCCAGGTACAGTAACCTCATGATAGCATGTAAGTATTTGAAGTTTGAAAGCAATAGCCTTGATACTTAAGAAGTAAAGTGGATCGAAACACAAAATTTAACCATATATTAAAAGTTACTAAGTCAAAAAAGGGCCATAATTCCGTAACAATGACAACCAGAGTTATGCAACTTGTCCTTTTACTGTACCCTTATGATAGTTTGTGAGTGTTCCAAGTATGAAAGCAATATCTATGATACTTTAGGGGTAAAGTGGACCAAAACATAAATCTTAACCAAATTTTCAATTTTCTAAGTATAAAGGGCCCATAATTCCGTTCAAATGCCAGTCAGAGTTACATAACTTTGCCTGCACGGTCCCCTTATGATAGTTCATAAATCTTGCAAGTATGAAAGCAATAGCTTTGATACTGTAGGAATAAAGTGGACCTAAACACAAAACTTAATCAAATTTTCAATTTTCTAAGTATAAAAAGGGCACATAATTCTGTCAAAATGCCAGTCAGAGTTACATTACTTTGCCTGCACAGTCCCCTTATGATAGTTAGTAAGTGTTGCAAGTATGAAAGCAATAGCTTTAATGCTTAAGGAATAAAATGGACCTAAACACAAAACTTAACCAAAATTGTCAATTTTCTAAGTATAAAAAGGGCACATAATTCTGTCAAAATGCATGCCAGAGTTATCTAAATTTGCCTGCCCAGTCCCCTCATGATAGTAAGTAAGTGTACCAAGTTTGAATGCAATAGCATTGATACTTACTGAGAAAAGTGGAACTAAACGCAAAACTTAACCAAAATTTTCAATTTTTTAAGTATAAAAAGGGCACATAATTCTGTCAAAATGCACGCCAGAGTTATCTAACTTTGCCTGCCCAGTCCCCTCATGATAGTAAGTAAGTGTACCAAGTTTGAATGCAATAGCATTGATACTTTCTGAGAAAAGTGGACCTAAACGCAAAACTTAACCGGACGCCGACGCCAACGCCAACGCCAACGCCGACGCCGACGCCGACGCCAAGGTGATGACAATAGCTCATAATTTTTTTTCAAAAAATAGATGAGCTAAAAAAGCCTACTTTAAATAATCATCAAATTAAAAGCAGCCAAAGCATATCACAATACCATACAAAATGTAATGCAATATATTGGTATAATTTGTAGTTACCGGTAAATCTGTTTTTATGTGTTGGCGTATTAATTTCTTTTAGTTATGTCACTGACTTATGTCAGTCAACTTTCTCACAACATATTTGAACAAGTCTCTTTAAAATCTTACACTTTCTTACTTCCATGACCATCCAAGCCCATATGACCATAACATGACCCACAGGTCAGTACAGGGGCAGGGTGCAGGCCATCCTTAACATGACCCACAGGTCAGTACAGGGGCAGGGTGCGGGCCATCCTTAACATGGCCCACAGGTCAGTACAGGGGCAGAGTGCGGGCCATGACCCACAGGGTGCGGGTCATGACCAACTGGTTAGAACAGGGGCAGGTTGCGGGCCATGACCCACAGGTCAGTACAGGGGCAGGGTGCGGGCCATCCTTAGCATGACCCACAGGTCAGTACAGGGGCAGGGTACGGGCCATCCTTAACATGACCCACAGGTCAGTACAGGGTGCGGGCCATGACCCACAGTTCAGTACAGGGGCAGAGTGCGGGCCATGACCCACAGGTCAGTACAGGGGCAGGGTGCGGGCCATGACCCACAGGTCAGTACAGGGGTAGGGTGCGGGCCATGACCCACAGGTCAGTACAGGGGTAAGGTGCGGGCCATCCTTAACATGATTAGAAGAGGCAGAGTGCAATAAAAACAAAACATAATAAAAGCAAATTTGAATATAGCAATATGCTAAAATATATTCTTAAACAAAACAAACTAGTTAATATTAAATGGTTGAGAATATACTAATATCATAAGACATATTTGCATTCATACCTCTCGTAGTTTAATGCATATGCACCACTGTTGTTGATGTTTAGTATACGACTGCTGCTGAAACTGTTTTTGCTGCTGTGCTGACGTGGCTTGGTTGCTAGGATTCCGCTTGACACTGAACAACGGCCACTGAAAAATAAGTTATATTGGATAATTTGTTATAATGTAATCAAAGATGACAAGTGGTTCAAGGGATTTAATGCTTTTGTTGTTTTTATACACAAATATTAACACACTTCTGTGCACACTATTAGTTAATCCCTCTGAATAAAATATAAGTAACACAGCCTCTGAAAATCCATGCATGATAAAATACAGAAACAGTAAATTATTATTATACAAGAGAGTTACTTGGCCAATGATAAGTTAGAGCTTTGTCACAAAATGATAACTAAAACTCAACCCAGACTTCATAGGGCTCACAACCTCAACCCAGACTTCATGGGGCTCACAACCTCAACCCAGACTTCATAGGGCTCACAACCTCAACCCAGACTTCATAGGGCTCACAACCTCAACCCAGACTTCATAGGGCTCACAACCTCAACCCAGACTTCATAGGGCTCACAACCTCAACCCAGACTTCATGGGGCTCACATGATTGAAGTTTCAGCTTATTCCCTTTAGAAATGTAGACATATACATATGTGGTGAGGTAAAACTATGTTTACATAAAATGCAGACGAAACGCCCCTCTAACAGACCAACTTACAGAAAATTGACTCCCATATAACCTCTGCATGGTTTGTGGGATTTAATACTCATTGTATTCACATCTCCACCTTGCAGGTCATGTTTTTGTAATATTACTGTGAGATTGGAATGTTAATAGATAATAGATTATAGACTGAGGCTGCTGCTTGAGCCCAGATTGGTACCAATTTGACCTTCGGCATGGAAGCCCCTTTCTCTAAAGGGTCACGCTTGGCACAGTTGCACAGTTCTTTAGATGGTCGTGATTTTCAGGGTACTGTTCCATGTTGATTGACAAGTTGTCCTGTAAAATAAAATATCAACAAACTTAAACTCCAGTAGCATCAGCAGGAGATAATTCTATTCATCACTTAGAATGTCCTTTACTTAAGGCAAGTAACCATGTGACAAAATTAGACATATGATATAAATTATACAAAGCATTACAGTTTTGTAACATGAGCAGCAAACTTAAGAGTGTATGAACTATTATGAAACTTACGCCAATTGCATAAATTCTGGTGGCATTAATGCTTAGTCAAGTCGCAACTTTTCCGACATTTCACACACCAAAAAAATGAAGAAAGATAAAACCAACAAAATACTCCCGGTTAGAAGTCTGGTTTACATTGATCGTGTGTACAATGTTCGATATGTTTAACAGTCTGGTTCACATTGATCGTGTGTACAATGTTAGATATGTTTAACGGTCTTCATTAAACAAGACAATGCGATCTGGCTGGTTACTAAACTTGTAAAAGATAGTATGCCCCAAAACAATATTGAACATTTTCATGATGATCCAATAAAACTTATTTTGAAACGGATAGCAGATGTTAATAAGTGTCAACACTTTTGCTTTTATTGTTTTTTCGGTTTTTAAGGAAGCATTTCATTATCAAAATCCAGTTTTTGCGGTAAGTGGTTTCCCTGACTAGCCTGTGCAGATTGCGTTTCCCAGAGGTAAGTGGTTTCCCTGACTAGCCTGTGCAGATTGCGTTTCCCAGACGTAAGTGGTTTCCCTGACTAGCCTGTGCAGATTGCGTTTCCCAGAGGTAAGTGGTTTCCCTGACTAGCCTGTGCGGATTACGTTTCCCAAAGGTAAGTGGTTTTCCTGACTAACCTGTGCGGATTGGGTTTCCCAGATGTAAGTGGTTTCCCTGACTAGCCTGTGCCGATTGCGTTTCCCAGAGGTAAGTGGTTTGCCTGACTAGCCTGTGCGGATTGCGTTTCCCGGATGTAAGTGGTTTCCTTGACTAGCCTGTGTGGATTGCGTTTCCCACATGTAAGTTATTTCCCTGACTAGCCTGTGCGGATTGCGTTTTCCAGAGGTAAGTTGTTTCCCTGACTAGCCTGTGCGGATTGCGTTTCCCAGAGGTAAATGGTTTCCCTGACTAGACTGTGTGGATTGCGTTTACCAGAGGTTAGTGGTTTCCCTGACTAGCCTGTGCAGATTGCGTTTCCCAGAGGTAAGTGGTTTCCCTGACTAGCCTGTGCAGAGTGCGTTTCCCAAAGGTAAGTGGTTTCCCAGACTAGCCTGTGCAGATTGCATTTCCCAGAGGTAAGTGGTTTCCCTGACTAGCCTGTGCGGATTGCGTTTCCCAGAGCAAGGCTAATTCATGTTTTCAAAGCTACCTTTTAACTCTTATAATAACAACACAAAGTGAACATAAGTTGTTACATAAAAATCCTGGCAAGGTGCAAATATTGACTTCATTTCGCAATAGACATAGAAACCCAACAGTGCTAAGGTTGGTACAACAAAGACATAATTGTTCAACTTGTGAATGGAATAATAAAAATTTAAATTGATGAATAAATTGTGATTGTTAGTGGGTTCGGGAGGTATAAAATTGATGACTTAATGTGTAATTGTTAGTGGGTTCGGGAGGTATAGAATTGATGAGTTAATTTGTGATTGTTATTGGGTTCGGGAGGAATAAAAAGTCACACGGGCATGATAATCAGAATGACATTAAAATCTATAAAATTGTAAGTATCAAAACAACAATTAAAAGACCATAAACACTCAAAATCAATTAATATTTCGTACAATATTTCAAAAAATAAAGTTAACACATAAAAAAATCAATGTTCCTTATAGCAATATCCAAAATTTGATCACTAGATGTGGTCTGGTAATATAGATCAAGATACACATTGCTCTTTTTTTATTTTGTGTGAATCAATATATTCCACACATGTTCATGCACCATGTAAGTGTCATATGAATAGATATTGTTGTGGAAAAATAAAATGGAATATATTGTGCCACACATATTTAAAAACGAGCATTTTGTATCTCATTAAATCTATGTGTGCATGGGACATCCTGTGTTGTAATTACACTGAACATACACAAATCCTTATATGTAACCTTTTTTCTAAATCAATCAAACTGTTTCATAATTTAAAAAAGCTCAATGGTCCTTCATGGACAAGTATCTGAATGTTGAATTGTTGTAAATGGAAAAAAGTGCCTGAAATACTCACCTCAATTCAAGGTAAACCTACTGTAGAAGACATGACCTTGTGACATACTTTTTGACTTCACTTTAAACATTCTGATTAACTTTCATAATTGATGTGGCATAAATCTGGCCTATAGAGTGATAACCAAGTTTGTTTCAAGGTTTGAACTGTTGACCTAGTTTTTGGAAGCAATGTGACAGATTCAAACTTAACCTATAACATATCATGATAATCATCTTTGATCATGATTGAGTCATGACAATTGAGATGTGAGACCTAGTGTATTGTTACACAAGTGGCCTTGGTTTAAACTCAGGCTAAATATTGTCAAAATAAACTTTTTGCCTTGATAATGCCAGAACATTTTGACCCAGTTTCATCAAGGTTCAATAAACATTCAGGCCTTTAGATTCTTAAACAAGCTGACAGTTGAAGCAGCACACAGCACGCTCAATGACATAGGGTGATCACAATTACTTCTCGGGGGAATATACATATGGGAAATTCCTGATGCACTCAATACACAAGCTATGGACACTTGTATTTACGTGTGATTTTATAAACCATTAAAATTATAATCCAATAGTTCATAATTTATAATTAGTCTCTAAACTAGATGTTCGGATCTCCATAAAACAAAACAACATTTTATGCAAAGCTACAAACATCAGTGACCCCTCTTAGGTATCAATTTTTCTTTATAAACATACTTATACATTTAAAATGGAACCTCACTTTGTAAAGAGTTAACAATTTAGATATATTGGAACCTGCTGAAAAAGTGTGTGTTTTCCATGTTATTCTGTGTTTTAATAAAGCTCTGGATTCCTAATTCAAGTCTGAATGTCAGGGATTAGCGTGAAACTGTTGCATCTTCTTCGAATGTCAAAATAGTAAAATAAGGTTGTTGATGAACCCTTGAAATGAAATAATTTGTACTGGTCTTCTTAATTGAAGAGCAGAAACCCCAAATCGCATTGAGTTTTAACTATTTGTAAAGCCAGGGTCTCCAGAATGCTTTACCAAAGTTACCCGTTTTGCCATGGCAACGGGACTTACCGATTAGGATGTTGTGGCTGAGTTGTATTTGGGGAACCTGTGAGTATAAGGCCTCTGTAAACAGAAAAAAAGATCTCAGGGCATCCCAGAAATGTTTCCCTGTAAACCAAATAATTCAATGCATTCTGAAATGGCATTAGTTATATTTGAATCAATTTTGTTTGAGTTAAAAAATAATAAGAAATACATTAAATTTGAAGACTTCTGATAGAAAAGAGATACACAATTAAACACTTGATACTTTACTTTTATATGCTGTACACTTGATACAAACCTAGCCTACTAAATAATTGTTTATCCCTTTCTAAAAATATTTATTAAGTTACGTGTAACTCAAAAAAGGTGGGACGGACATATGGACGGATTTAAGGAAGGGCAGAGCGAATAACAGACAAGAACAAATATTTACGCCCCTCTCCTGCGCCCTTTCAAGGCAATACAAATTGGCGGCTATTATAAATATTACCAATATCATAATAACTGTCAGCTATAATATAGTTTAATCAATATATAAAACGCACACACTATTTAAATTGAAATTTGGAGTAAAAAACTCATCACACATTATACATGATAAATTACCAATGTACCTTGCTGATAAAGTAATCTTGGCCCCTGGGTAAGACAGTCTGGAGCCACAGGTCTAAAGACGCTGCACACTTCAGGTAGAACTCATTGAGCATTTGCCTCACGGTACTTGGGCAGGAAGTGTCCCTTGGCGTCCGGGTCCAGCTGACCAGAGAGCCTTTTATTCAGCTGCGTACAAGAGTCACATGTGCATAATCAGTGCATCGGGTCCTGTAGGAACCGGCTCTTAAAACAGATTCCAAGAATTTAAATAAATATCGAAAAATAATGAAGACAATAATTTTATAATGTACTGAAAGCATTTAAATAATTGTTTAACTAAAATGGAATAGAAAAGTTTTCATGCATGGAGAAACTTTTGGTTCAGGAGCTGAATTTCGGCCGCAAAATAGACAAACTATGCCCTGACATACTAAGATTAAAACTTATATTAAATCCAGTGTTATTTGCATTCATTTACCAAGTTTGATCAATATAAAGACACAGAATTCCCATTTGATGCTATGAACTTTTCCTCAATCAGGCAGACAACGGAAAATACTGATGTAAAGTGAACTATATGAGCCGCATTCTGGGAAACAATAGGACTTAATGTATGTGCAGTCTGCACAGGCTAATCTGGGATGACAATTTAATAGGACTTAATTTATGTGCAGTCTGCACAGGCTTATCTGGGATGACAAAAAACAGCGGACACCATGCTCAATTTTTAAAACGCACTAAGTGACCCCTTGACCTAGTTTTTGACGAAAAAAGGCCCATGTTCTAACTTGGCCTTAAGATCATCTCCATAAAACTTCTGACCAAGTTTGACCCGGAATGGCCATGTTCTAACTTGGCCTAGAGATCATTAAGATAAAACTTGTGACCAAGTTTGGTGAGGATTGGATGAAAACTACTTTAATTAGAGAGCGGACAACATGGTGAGGTTTAAAACTCACTAAGATACCCCGTGACATAGTTTTTGACCCGGCATGACCCATATTCAAACTTGACCTAGACATCATCTAGATACAACTTCTGACCAAGTTTGGTGAAGATTGGATGAAAACTACTTGAATTATAGAGCAGACAACATTGTTATGTTCAAAATGCAGTAAGTAAACCCACTGACCTTGTTTTTGACCTGGCATGACCCATATTCAAACTTGACCTAGACATTATCAAGATACAACTTCTGACCAATTTTGGTGAAGATTGGATAAAAACTATGTGAATTCGAGGGCGGACAACACGGTGAGGTTTAAAACACACTAAGTGACCCCGTGACCTAGTTTTTGACCCGGCATGGCCCATGTTCGAACTTGACCTACACATCATTTAGTTACAGCTTCTGACCAAGTGTGGTAAAGATCTGATTTAAACTACTTGAAATAGAGAGCGGACACCATGTTGAATGTGTAAAACGTATTAAGTGACCCTGTTACCTAGTTTCTGATCTGGCATGGCCCATGTTCGAACTTCGCCTTCAAAACATCTAGATAAAACTTCTGACCAAGTTTGGTGAAGATCGGATGAAAACTACTTGAATAAGAGAGAGGACACCATGCTGAATGTCAAAAAATGCACTAAGTGACCCCATGACCTAGTTTTTGACCCGGCAAGGCCCACGTTTGAACTTTACCTTAAGATCATCTAGATACAACTTCTTACCAAGTTTGGTGAAAATCGGATGAAAAATACTTGAATAAGAGAGCGGACATCGTGCTGAATGTTTAAAACGCACTAAGTGACATCGTGACCTAGTTTTTGACCCGGCAAGGCCCATGTTCTAACTTGGCCTAGGCATCATGTAGATACAAGTTCTGACCAAGTTTGGTGAAGATCGGATGAAAACTACTTGAATTAGAGAGCGGACACTTAATACGGACCGACAGACAGACCAACAGACCGACAGACAAGTTCACTCCTATATACCCCCTAAACTTCGTTTGTGGGGGTATAAATAAGCCAGTTATTTTGATAAAAACTTTAAAATGTGCTATAACTAGGGGTTAATTCTGGTCAGAGTTAATTTTAACCATTTTTGGATTGGGACAATTCGTAAAAAATCATAGTGTTTTGAATTAAATTGGGAAAACGGTTGTAGATTTTGATAAACATAATTTAAAAATTGAGAATAAGTGCTATCAAGATAAATTGAACTAAGGTTCAACTTACCGGTATAGAGCTGCATAAGGAAACAAACTCAATTTGTAACCTATTAAAACATTGTTTGGGGTCAAACCTTGAATTGAGAACTTTAGCCAGTAATTATGGAAAAAATAAACTGTTTAGGATTAGGAATGGGACTCAAGTTTGGCCCCGACTTCGACAAAATGAATAACACTGTATGATCTTACCTGAAGCTCAAGAAGCTGAGCTGATATGCTGGCCTTGCCGATATTGCCAAAGGCGGAATTTGAGTTCTGATTTACTCAATGTTGCAACCTATCAAAACATTCTTTTTCTTCCGGAAAACCATGAATTGAGAACTTAAGCCAGTTATCATAAATATAGACTTTTTGAGATAAGAATGGGGCTGAATTTCGGCCCCAAAATTTCAACAAAATAATTAACACTGTAAGGTCTCACCTGAAGCTCTAGAAGCTGAGATGACATGCTGACCTTGCTGATATTGCTAAGAGCCGAGTTTGAGTTCTGCTTTCTTCAGGTTGCGAGTCGAAGGGCGTACTGGACCACACAACAAAACTGCTGTTATTTTTCAAAGCCTTCTCTTGCATCAATTCAATGTGAGGCCTTTTGGACTCGGAGTGCTAAGTGCTCATAACAAAACCAGACATGTTCACTTTAAGCACCTTGTTCAAAATGGTGGGCGTAATTTTCGTCTGTGGCACACCCCATGGATGTATGGATATCTTAGTGTTAACAACCAAGTCTTTACTGCCTTTCTGTGTAATCATGGATGTATTGTGCTCTGGGTGTTTACATCCAAGTCATTACTGCCTTTCTGTGTCAGCATTGATGTATCGTGCTCTGAGTTCACTGCAAAGTCATTACTGCCTTTCTGTGTCAACAAGGATGTATTGTGCTCTGTGTTCACAACCAAGTCATTACTGCCTTTCTGTTTCAGCATGGATGTATTGTGCTCTGGGTGTTCACAGCATAGTCATTACTGCCTTTCTGTGTCAGCATAGATATATCTTGCTCTGGGTGTTCACATCATAGTCATTACTGCCTTTCTGTGTCAGCATGGATGTATTATGCTCCGGGTGTTCACAGCATAGTTATTACTGCCTTTATGAGTTAGCAAGGATATATCTTGCTCAAGGTGTTCACAGCATAGTCATTACTGCCTTTCTGTGTCAGCATGGAAATATCTTGCTCTGGGTGTTCACAACCAAGTCATTACTGCCTTTCTGTGTCAGCATGGGTGTATTGTGTTCTGTGTTCACAGCCAAGTCATACTGCCTTTCTGTGTCAGCATGGATGTATCGTGCTCTGGGTGTTCACAACCAAGTCATTACTGCCTTTCTGTGTCAGCATGGATGTATTGTGCTCAAGGTGTTCACAGCATAGTCATTACTGCCTTTCTGTGTCAGCATGGAAATATCTTGCTCTGGGTGTTCACAACCAAGTCATTACTGCCTTTCTGTGTCAGCATGGGTGTATTGTGTTCTGTGTTCACAGCCAAGTCATACTGCCTTTCTGTGTCAGCATGTATGTATTGTGCTCTGGGTGTTCACAACCAAGTCATTACTGCCTTTCTGTATCAGCATGGATGTATTGTGCTCTGGGTGTTCACAACCAAGTCATTACTGCCTTACTGCGTCAGCATGGATGTATCCCGCTCTGGGTGTTCACAACCAAGTCATTACCGGGTTCTTTGTCAGCATGGATGTATCGTGCTCTGGGTATTCACAACCAAGTCATTATTACCTTTCTTTGTCAGAAATATTGCCAAAAGTCCGTTCTATTATGATATTCAGGCCGCTGAGAGGACAATCCGTAACCCTACTGTTGTTCAAACTATCAGCAGCAGATGTATCCCACTAGGAAAGCTTACGCTTTTATTGTTCCTTGATTTTCTTCCGTTCAATTTCTGTTTGTCCCATAAAGATTGGAACAAGTTATTGAACTTTTTATTCTTCATGATATTTGTTGTGATGTCCAACAGCAACAACTGACTGTTAGCGTTCCCATAACTACTGCTATAACTTTGCGTGTCTGTAACACTTGTCCCTTTCAGGCCCACGCGGAACTCTAGCTTAACAAAACTACCCAGGCTTATGTTTGGAAAACGTGACGTGGGCATTGCGTTTGTTCAGAACAGAATCATGCTCAGAATTTCCTGCAGAACGGAGTTGTTCAACGATGCTGACTTTTTGAGGCAGGCGGTCAAGGGAGAGGAGTTAGAAGTCAAGGGAGGGGAACGGTCGTTCTGGACTGGGGCTCCTGCAGGCGGGACTGGTGCGGTTGCTGGGCCAACTCGATATCAATGCTGGTGCTCTGCTTCAAACAACAACAACACAGTGGGTGATAGGAACTTGTTGCAAATTATTGTTCAATCTATCACAAATTATGCCTCTTGACTGGCTGGGAAGGTTTTCAACAACATGAATTTCTAATCTGGCATTTTATTGGTTCCTTGTCCTTAATAGCATGAAAATAAATACAATTAAGTCATTTTGTATAAAAACAAGAAAAGTGTTGGCTTATGCTATAATTATCTGTCCATTTATATCTATTATCTTTACTCCATTTTCAGAGATGTATTTTCATAAGCCAATATGCGGATCACTAATGTTAGAAAGTGTCGTCCCAGATTAGCATGTGAAATTCACACAAGCTAATAAGGGCGGGTAATTTCTGACTAGACTGGATTTTCATAAAGAGGATTATTTGTTCAATGAAAAATACCTTTAAGAGGAAAGTGTTGTCCATGATTAGCCTGTGTGGGCTGCACAGGCTAATCTGTGACAACAATTTAAGCACATGCATAATTAAGGCCCCTTTTTTCCACATCACAGCTTATTTATCTATTAGCCAATTTTTTGCTGCATAACAAAAAGAAGGAAAACCATCTGGTTAAACATTTAATATTTTTTTATTGTACTTATTCTATTAATCAGGTCTACGCTGCTGACCAAGGCCTTTTTTCCAGACGCTAGGCATAAATGGGTTAATAGTCCTTGTAAATTTAACTTAAATGGGAAATTTTTTAGCTTTTGGGGTAATACTGTGAATTCTTTTTCTCAGCAAAGTAAGAAAATAGATATGTTTACGAGCACCTGCGGAAACATGTAAACTTCCTCACTCCACTGAAAACAATAATTGACTGTCTTACCCCAAAAGCAAACAAATGTTCCTTTTTGATTATTCTCAATAATGGCATCAGTTATATTAGAAGTCAATCAATGTTGTTTGATTAAAAATATATTTAAGAAATAAAGTATGTTTGATGGATCTTCATACAAATGAGATAAAAACTAAAAACTTGATACAAACATTATATGTCCCTTTGGGACTTAAATAAGGATGAAAGGAAGGACAGGGAGAATTACAGACAAGGACAAATTTGTATGCTCCCACTCCCACCAAGCCCTTTCAAGGCAATACAAATGGCAGCTATTATAAATAGTTTACAATTACATAAATGATTTGTTTTAGTTAGCAGTAAGAATAGAGTTTTATTAATATTAAACACACACAAACTATTTTCATTGACATTTGGAGTAAAATACTACACATTATACATGGTAAATTACATTACCAACATACCTTATTGACGAGGTAGTCTTGGCCCCTGGCCAAGAAAGTATGGAGCCCCGGATTCAGAGTGGCTTCATCCTGTGGGTAGTACTATTTGAACATTTGTCCAAAGGTCCTGGACCAGGAGGAACAGGCTCTTAAAACAAAATGCAGGAATTAAATTAAATATTGAAAATAAATGAAGAAAATAATTTTTAAATGTGCTGAATGCATTTAAATATTTTTTTACTCAAATTAAAGAGAATTCAACAATTCGATTTAAGCAGATATTTTAATTATGCAAGGAGAAACTTTTGGTTCAGGGTTTGAATTTTGGCCCAAAAATAGACAAAACTATGTTCTGACCTTTTATGACTAAAACTGATATCAGATCAACTTTTATTTATTATTTATTTTCCAAGAGGTCAGTCGCAATAAGGAACAAGTCACGCAACGCCTGCTCTATCTGTTGGATCAGATAGTTTCTGTTTAAGCGACTCGTCTGAAACAATTTGTCGATTCACAGCATTAAATTGTTGCTAAGTAAAATCGATGCTGGGATGGCATTATTTAAAATTTAATTTTTTTTATATAAATATAACACAGATGTGTAGTATATTTTTTTTGTCATTTTCCTCTCTGCTTTATTTGCACTGTTTGGTTTTGGAATTTCCGATTTACAAAAATGACTATAAGGTGGTATATCTATGCCCTGAGGGCATATTATATTTTTTCAACAGTGCTCCCTTTAAAATATAAGTTGGGATTGATACCACTGGATTTTTTGCTCACTTTTGGGGCAGATTCCCAATCTCAAAAAGTATACTGTATTTTTTTTTCATTCAAATGTAGAGCCTTAAAGGGACCCATTCCTAATTGAAAAAAGTAAATATTTTCCCAAATTTGACCTAAAATCTCCCTATCGTACGTTTCTTTTGTTAAGAAAATGTTTAAAGTATATAATATATTTTCATGAAGATATGCACCTCTAAAATTCATTAATGTTTATCTTGTTGGTTAATAATATTTGCAAAGAAAGAAAAATTTACGTTTGATACTATACAATTTTTAATGTGAAACTGTACAATTTTTAATTTGAGACAATCTAATTTTTAATGTGACACTATGTTAGAGTACCAGGTTTAACATGAGTCAAGCAACTTTAAATGTGAAACTCTACAACTTTAAATGTAAAACATTTTCTAACTTTAAAGTTTAAGATTATCAACTGTATGGCATATCATAAGAATCAATAGATATGAGTTTAATACTGTCAGTGTATGAGTACTTGATCACACACGTTGTTTTCTATGGATTAGACAGAAATGCAGAAATACAGATGGACGTTTATGGTTAATTCAGTATATGATACTCTATCTTGCTAACAGGGCCTTCATAATTTTACGTGTTAATATTGCATATTCTGCTTAAAACTATTCGCTGTAAGTGACGTTGAATCTATACTACCATAATTAATCTAAGTTTTCAGACAGTTAAACAAAATAAAAATGAATGTTTGTCCAAAAATGTTGATACCAAACATATTCCAAAACTGCAGGTGTCCGAAAATATAGAAACAACAAATAATGTGGCGAAAATTTAGAGAAACTTAAAATATCGCATGGACGATCAGATAATATAATGCAATATATAAAGCGACCTATGTATCAATGACTAATACAACATGATTGTTATATACCACGTCAAAGCTATGCTACCTTAACCCTTAACCTAGAATGATATACATGTAGAACAAAAAGTAAAAACATTAAACATACTGCTTACTTCATACGATATCAGTTAAAAGGCTGTTCGGTGTAGACATTTTCCATTACAGGTAAACACAGTTATATACCAATTCACGCAAAATGTAAAAACGGGGCATAATGCATGTGGCTAGTGCTGTCCCAGATATGCCTGTGCAGTCTGTACATCTTTTCAGTTATGATATTTCTGCTTTTATGGAATATTTTGTTAAAGGTTTATTCAGAAAGGGTTGCCTCTGATTTGCCTGAGCAAACTTTACATGATTTTCTGGGACAACACTATCCTCATGCATTAAGCCCTATTTTCCAAGAGCGAGGCGGAACTACTACCTGTTGTTGTTGTTAATGTTGCTGCTTCTTTGAATGGGATACAGACAGAGATGATGCAAGTCCAGATGCCAAATTCAACAAACCCAAAATCGGGTATGTCAGTAAACAGCTGCTGCTAAATGGCGTCAATCACAGACTGCTCCTCAGGCGTCAGGTTCACATTATTTCAGAGCAACATATGGAGGTCAGTCACATTTACAGAAAGTCACTTAACGCCTGCTCTATCTGCTGTGTAATGACAAATCTTTTCCACTTCAGCAACTCGTCTGGAACAAGTTGTCCATGTCCAGCATTGAATCGTTGCTAAGCAACATCAACGATGGGATGAAAGTCGGACTCATCAAGGCTCTGCGATTTGAAGTGTTGCTGTAGCCAACATTGGAGAAGATGTGGCGTGCTAGGCTGATGCAAGGCGTCTTGGTACTTAATTTCTTGAGCAAGTTGTAGTATTTGTTAAAGAAGGGGGCGCGGATTGCCATCAACATTTACTTCAACGAGGTTTGTCTTGTTGGCTAATACTGTTTGCTGAAAAGGAAACCTTAACATGTGAGATAAAAAACTTCAAATGTGAGACTGCATTACTTTTAAAGGGGCAGTCCAACAGATTGGTACATTGACATAATTAAAAAAAGTTGTTTCAGATTCACAAATTTTCTTTTTTCATGATATTTTTGAGGAAATAGTAATACTGACAATTAACAATGCTTTTAAATGTCCATCATATGCATCTTTTGATGATTTGAAGACGAATTATAAAGCGTCATGCGACGCGAAACGGTTGAATAATTTGGAAAGTTCTGTAACAGTTGTTGTAGTTATATTTTGGGAAACTACGAGGATTGCTTATATAGGTAAATATACATCCGCTCTGAGCATAAACATGGATGGTCGAGTGGTCTAGGCGGGAGACTTTTAACTCCAGGACTCCAGGGGTCAGTTGTTGGAGCCCTGTTGAGGGTGTTTTTTTTTGCCCCACCACTATAGTGGAGGACATATTGTCTTTGCCCTGTCTGTTGGTCTGTCTGTTGGTCTGTTGGTTTGCTCCAACTTTAACATTTGCCATACCTTTTGCAATAATAAAAGATAGCAACTTCATATTTGGCCTGCATGTGTATCACAGAGAGCTGCACATTTTGAGTTGTAAAAGATCAAGGTCAAGGTCATCCTTTAAGGTCAAAGGTCAAATATATGTCACTTTAGAAATATTGAAGCTAGCAACTTGATACTTGACATGCATGTGTTTCTCATTGAGCTGCACATTTTGAGTGGTGAAAGGTCAAGGTCATCCTTTAAGGTCAAAGGTCATATATATAAGGACATGTTTTTCTTTTTTAAAGTTGTATACTTGTGTGTTTTTTCTGGAGATATTTGGGTCAAATGTTTAAATTTATCAACATAAAGCATTTAATGACATGCTTCATTCAATACATGCCAAAATCTGTTGGATGACCCCTTTAATATGAGATTGAGCAATACAACTTTAAATGTGACACTACACAACTTAAAATGTTAGACTGTACCCCTTTAAAAGTGAACATATACAACTTTACATTTGAGACTATAACAACTTTAAATGTGTGACTAAACAAATTAAAATGTTACACTGTACACCTTTAAAGGTGAAACTATACAAGTTTAAATGTGAGACTATACAATGTTAAATGTGATACTTTTTTCAACTTTAAATGTGAGACTATACAACTGTATAGCATATCTTATGAAACAAATAGATGTGAGTTGAATACTGTAAGTGGATGAGTACTTGATCACACACGTTTGGCTATGGATTAGACACAGATACAGAAATACAGATGGATGTCTGTGGTGAATTCAGTGTACCACATTCTATCTTGCTACAGGGGACTTTTATACTTTTAATAGTCATTATTGCCTATTCTGGTTAAAACTATGCCATCTTTTTGTAGGACACACCTTAGATTTAAAGTTTCACTTCTAGTGTTGAAATTGTGTGCATTGGGATATAAAAGCAATATAGCACCATTGTTTCTCGCAAACATCTGGGCTCTGATTTAAACTATAATCAAATCCAATTACAATCCAAAAGCTGTATGGAAAACATTGACTTCACTAAGGTACAATAGTAATGATTAGCGTTAATTGTTTACATCTGTATTATCCGTTGTGTGTGTTTTCAGGGGTGTTGCAGCCAAATTGCGGATCTGGATCAAAGACAATAACGCTTTATGCTCAACAACTGACTGATATACATTCTGAATTTTAATTACAAAGAAATAAAACAAGTTTTAATGTGTGTTTGATTGTTTGCGTTTACGTACATTTACTATTATCTAATGTTTGTGTATCAATTCAAATTTGTTTAATTCATTGACATTTTTGTCTGATATACATGTAGTTAAACATTCTGTAATAAATTGCCATAAATTATATTCAATTATAGGATATATATTCAGGGATCATATTTTTTTCGGTTTTGTCGGTCCTAGACCGATTGGGGTCATGAAAGACCGATTGAAAATCCCAAACAGTCGGTCCGATTCTGTTTGCTATTAATAATCCCATGTCATGAAATCGATTACACAGTGTACTTGCTAACACACCCTAATGACATTCTTATCTCGATTAGATGTGATAAACCATTCGCTGCAGTCTCTAAACCGGTCAGGGCCGGTTTATTGCACGTCAGACCAAGAATCAAAAACTTGTGAACAGCGGATTAAAGACGCATCCGAAAAGACGCATCTGAATGCACGCGCTGTAACTAAACGAAACATGCCAATACATTTTCCACCAGCGTAATTATCGGGTAATATAATTATGAATGAAAGTCGCGGATCTAATCGACAGAACAGCCGAAAGTTATTTTTATGGGCGGAACTTCACATAAAATAGTACACAAGAAAAATAATATACATTGAATAAATCTTTAGTAAAACCGTGTTAGAATAGAAATAATTCGTGTACTTTTTACTTTGTTGTTGAATAACTCACGACGGGAAAATTAGATGCGTGGTTTCAAATGCTTCGCTCTCGTGATTATATCCCTACGCATCTAAACAATCGGACGTGGGTTATTTGACAACAAATTATTTCTTAATTATTTCATTTGTTGTTGTCAGTAGCCAACCTACGCACAGACATTTGTTTGGTTCAGTTCATGTTTGTAAGATATTATCGAGTCGACATCAATTTAAAACATCGGTATATACTTACACAGGTTAATAATATCGACAACGATGAAAAAAGTCTGATAAAACAGCACACGAAACAACAATGAAATAGCAAATGCTAAAACCAGTTAAGAAAACTCGTTTCGTTTTTAAAAAAAATGCCTAAGGGAATTTTACTTGTACATGTATTATACCACCTTCATGAATGGCAAAATCAATGGTATATATTTTAACGTAATTTGTCATGATTTCGGATACACATTTTCGGATACTTTTCCCCATTTATATCCGGACCGATTGATGTTGCGGGAAAATATGATCCCTGTATATATTAATATTAGAACAAGGGAAAAAATTGTCACAAAACCAGGTTTTCATTGTGAACAAAAATCTGATAAAGGGAGACAACTCAAACTGAACTTTTGAAATGAACAAACAAAATTAACCCCCTTTGTTAGTTTGTTTTAAAATAAATCTATTTTTAGTCGTGGCGACCTTGACATTGGAGATATTGACGTGATTCTTTCTTGCGACACACCGTCCCATGATGGTGAACAAATGTGCCAAATGATTTTAAAATCTCATAATGAATGACATAGTTATAGCCCAGACAAGCTCATTTATGGCTATTTTTTACCTTTGAACTCAAAGTGTGACCTTGACCTTGGAGATATTGATGTAATTGTTTCGCGCGACACACCGTCTAATGATGGTTAACAAATGTGCCAAATGATTTTAAAATCTCACAATGAACGACAAAGTTATGGCCCGGACAAGCTTGTTCCGCCTGCCCGCCAGCCCGCCCGCCAGCCAGCCAGCCAGCCAGCCAGCCAGCCAGCCAGCCAGCCAGCCAGCCAGCCAGCCAGCCAGCCAGCCAGCCAGCCCGCATTCGCCAATCTAATAACCAGTTTTTTCCTTCGGAAAACCTGGTTAAAAATGGTATGTAAACAGTTATTCAGTCCCACCAATCAGCTTCATTCATAACAATGAACTTGTTAATGGCATACAGTAAGGAAGGGCTAGTAACGACAGTGACCAATAACACAAAAAAAATTAACCTGATAATAAAAGACTAGTGAATTTACATGTGCTAAACATGGTCTACCTCTTGCAAGTTACTCTCAAGGGTTTTCCCATTTTTCCCACCGCAATTTATCGCGGAAATGTACTAAAAACAAACTGGGTATTTACTGACACAATTTTGTTAATTTTGTTTAATCATAAATTAATAAATTGAAGTGCTGATGAAATAGTCATTTTTCTTCAACACACAATTTCGAGCTGACGAAAATAAATGGTTTCACAGTTTTTGTGAAATAAACAACATAAACAATTTTTAAAACATCTATAACTTCAAAATAGTAATAACTTAGTGAAATAAGAATATTAAGCGAGTAATTCTTCTAAAAGACTTAGACATGCGCTAGAACTAGGGGCTAGCTCTGTGAAAAGTGTCCTTTTTTATGGCAAACTGTCAATTGGGAATTTTAACCAGTAATTATGTTAAAATATAGATGTTTTGAGATTAGAAATGGAACTGAATAATCAGCCCTAATTTTCAATATAAATAAAACTGTATGGTCTCACCTGAGGCTGAAGAAGGTGAGATGACATGCTTGCCTCGCTGATATTGCTGAGGGCCGAGTTTGAGTTCTACCTAATGTCGGGTTGAGAGTCAAAGGGCATACTGGACCAAACAACAAAACTGCTAGCCTTGCTGATATTGCTGAGGGCCGGTTTGAGTTCTACCTTATGTCGGGTTGAGAGTCAAAGGGCATACTTGACCACACAACAAAACTGCTGTCATTTTTCAAGCTTTATCTAGTGTCTATTCAATGCGAGGCCGTTTTGTCTTGGAGTGTGAAGTACTTGTAACAACCCTGATGGATGCACCTTAAGCACCTTGTTAATGATGATGGGCAGAATTTGCGCCTGAACCACACTCAATGTATTCATCATGCTATGAGTGTTCATAACAAAGTTTTTTTGTCAGCAACTGCGTAAAAAGCACGTTCGTTTTGAACATTTTGGACGCATTAGAGGACAAATCAGGATGGTCCATTATGCTTCTACTATTGAAATCAGAAGTAGCCCCTGTGGATAGCTAATGCTTCCAATTTTCACTCTTTAACTGTTTCTTGATTTTCTCCCATATTACTGCTGTTGCTCTGTTAGTCCCACAAAGCATGTAACAAGGTTTCCAACTTTTTATTTTTCGGCTCTGGAGCTTAACAAACTACTCAGGCTCGAGTGCTGATCGATCGACACAGAGACGGCAGATGTTGACAACAGCTTGTGAAAACTCAACTTGCTCAGACATTCCAGCAGAATGGTATTGTTCAAAGAAGCTTTGAGGCAGGAGGTCAAAGGGGTGGAGCGATGGGTCATGGGAGGGGAAGGGTTGTCCTGGACTGAGGCTCCTGGGGGTCCGACTGGTGCTGTTGCCACGTCAACTCGATAACAATGCTCATGCTCACCTGAAATCAACAGCACCATGTGTGATATGAAACATTAACAAAAAAGTTCATAGAACACTCTATAACAAACTATGCCTCTTTATTGGAAAGGATGTGAAGGTTTTCAACAGATACATTTCATTCTCATCAATTTTTAATCAGGCATTGCATTGGTTCCTTGCCCAAAAAAGCATGACAATTTGTTCAATCCAATCATTTCGTATTAAAACATTAAAAGTGTTGGTCAATGTTATATTAACCTGTAAATTCATAATAACGATTTTTTCCACAACTTGAAAAGATGTCATTTCGAAAACTAATATGCAGCTCATATTAATTGTTGTCGTCTCAAATAAGCATGTCAAGTCCACTTAAGCTAATCAGGTAGGACACTTTCCCACTAGACTGGAGTTTTATAAAAAGGACAATTCCTTTCAACGAAAAATACCTTTGAAGAGGAAAGTGTTGTCCCTATTAGTCTGTGCACTTTGCAGACGAATATGGAATAACAATTCGAGTACATGCATTAAGCCCCAATTTCCCACAGCACGACTCATTTATTTGTGTTTGCCAGTTCTGTCCTGCATAACAACACAAATATTATGGAAAATGTAATGTTTTCTAATGGTACTTATTCAATTAATCACTAAGCTTTTAAAATGCCCCAAAGGTGTTTTATTTTAGATACATGTTTCAATAGACAAACATTTAAAAGTAAATCAACAAACAGTGGCAGACATAATTAGAAGGCAACTAAAAGGCAACAACTCACTGCTTGTGCAGATCTACAGTTATATCCCTTGTTAGTGTCAGCTTCATAAACTTAATAGCAACAAGGGCAACAACTCACTGCTTGTGCAGATCTACAGTTATATCCCTTGTTAGTGTCAGCTTCATAAACTTAATAACAACAAGGGCAACAACTCATTGTTGGTGCAGATCAAAAGTTCTCTCCCTTGTTAATGTCAGCTAAATTAATTAAACAGTAACTTCAGGTAAACAACTCAATGCTGTTGCAGATCTTCAGTTCTCTCCCTTCCAAGTGTCAGCTAAAATGTCTTTCATGATGTGATCTTAAGACATGGAACGACCGCATCATCCCCCCTCATCACTGGACTGTGATACGGCTGAGCCTTTTCATCAGACAGTCATCTTCTGTGCTGAGCAGTTGCTGTAATGTGGAGGAAACCAATATGAAAAATATGTTTTTGTCACTGTGACCTTGACCTTTGACCTAGTGTTTGTAATGCTTTATTTTATTCATTTTTTCGTTTCTTAGTCAGGTGTATTCCTTAGTTTTAATACAATCTTAATATTTATTGCTGAATATTATAATTAGTAAAAAATTGCCATTCTACTAATCTGTGAACAAGTCCTAATACATGAATAGGTTCTCTTCATACATTTTTTATTGTACATACATTATTGCATTTTTTTCAAATAAATTTCGACTTAAGAACTCGAGCCTTGTTCTGGGAAAATTGGGCTTAATTCATGTGCATAAAGTGTCGTCCCATATAAGCCTGTGCTGTCCTCACAGGCTAACCTGGGACGACAATTTCAGCTAAGATTTGATTTTTGTTAAGAAGAAATTTCCTTTAAACAAAAATTCCTCAAAAGCAGAAAATATTGTCCCTGAATTAATTTGAATGCATTAAGCCCCCTTTTCACAGAACAATGCTTAATTTGAATTCCATTTTGAAATTCTCCGTTACTCAGGTTTGGAAAGCCCCGATCTGAAGAAGGGTTTGCGTTATGGATTCTCAAGTAAAATAAGTCATTTTACCTTTTGTGAAATCGTATCAGTATTGTCCAATTCATCATTATTATTTTTAATACGGAGGTACACAGTCAAATCATTATTTTTATTGGGACATTATTGTGTATTGATTGTAAGGCTTTACAGATCCACAAATTTAACACAAACACACTGACACAAATTCCTCATTTATTTGTCCAAACTGAGCAATCCACGCTTAACTACTGTGTCCACGAAAGTCTTTTCAACCAGGGAATTTCATGCAGACAAATATGAATGGTTTACAGTTTACAAACAATTAAAAAGGATAGTTTACCTTATGTAAATTCATACTGTTCTTTTCCACCTCATCTGTTTTGCATTCATAATACATAGGAAATAAACAAGCATGCCTTTTCCTTGTACATTTATGGGCAAGTGAAACGGACCCATACGAATAGCGTTTTTCTTTTTTTAATAAGTGCCTTATGATTAATATATCTCAATTATATTTCAATTAAATCTAGAAAAGTATATTACTATCATACAGTGATTTTATTTTCATAATTTGAAGTATTAGAAAGAGTTATATTATATTAGTTTTGCTGAAATCAATGAACTTTTCGCACAAAAAATGTCAAAATCGCATTTTTTTCCCAAAGTAGCCAAGAAAAGGCCTTTCAATTAAAACATCTATTTTACCTTCTGCGTACTCAGGTCATTCTTGTCCACCACATCCTCATCATTGTTGTCCTGACTCAGCAGCCACTGGAAAAGCAGAATAGATTGATGTATTTATTGTATTTATATTTAGGACTCACACATATTTATATAAATGTAATAAAAAATAAATAACAAATGTTCAACAACATAAAATACGACAAATTAATAAATCTCACATTTAACAAGGTCTGTTGTTCGTAAAACATGCATGCCCCGATATGGGCTGTCAGTTGCGGTGGCAGCCATCATGGGAATACATTTTTTGGCACTGTAACATTTAACCTAGTGACCTGAAAATCAATAGGGGTCATCTGCAAGTCATGATCAATGTACCTATGAAAATTCATGATCCTAGGCGTTAGCTTTCTTGAGTTATCATCCGGAAACCATTTTACTTTGTCAAGTCACCTTGACCTTTGACCTAGTGACCTGAAACTCAATAGGGGTCATCTGCGAGTCATGATCAATGTACCTATGAAGTGTCATGATCCTAGGCATAAGCGTTCTTGAGTTATCATCCGGAAACCATTTTTCTAAGTTGAGTCACCGTGACCTTGACCTTTGACCTAGTGACCTGAAAATCAATAGGGGTCATCTGCAAGTCATGATCAATGTACCTATCAAGTTTCATGATCCTAGACCTAAGCGTTCTTGAGTTATCATCCGGAAACCATCTGGTGGACGGACGGACATACGGACATATGTGCAAAACAATGTACCCCCTCTTCTTCGAAAGGGGGCATAAAAAGTGTTACCTATCTGTAAATATTGCGAAAAGTATTAATATATACTACTCGAAAGATTACTTAAACAATTTCATATTTTATAAATGAAAGTATTCATCCATTTACATTTCTTACATGGCATGGTATTTATAGAAATGAAAGTCTAAAAATAGCCCTAGTTGCTATGTACATGTGCATCTATATGTTAAAATTTCATGTGAAATGCTTTGTTTTTTCATGGAAAGTTTACAAGAACTAAAATTTAGGACCATAATGACAAAAACGTTATGACAACATAACATAATATGCATTACATCTTATGTTCCAACAAAAACCCTGTACATTGCATAATCAGATAACAATATGTGCACATAAATTATTTGTATCTTTAACTACACACACAATGTTGTATTGTAACATCACACACTACTATGTTCATATGCTTAACAACACATTGTCATTGAAATACTAATCACTAATTACAACAACTAATACATACATGTACACACTATTCCACTTTGAACACCAGGATGTTGTTGTCCTCCCACAGTCCCACAATGATGGATGATGTGGTGCTGCTGTAGCAGACTGACTCTGGGTACCACACTCCATGCCTCTCAGTAGCCAGAGTAGCCAGCTTACTCTTCCCCTCCCAGCCCACCTGTAGTACAGTGTTGGACCATTGTCCACAGACCAGCACCTGGCCTGCAGGGGTCACATGTAGACCAAGTGGGCCACGTAGTGCTGGGTCTGAGTATGTAGCCAGGAGTGTGCCATCCCCGGCCAGGGTGAGAAGCTTGTCATGGTACCTGCCGGTGATGTACAGCCTGTCTCCTGTGGGACTCACAGCACACTTGTCTACTGCAAAACAGAGTAACATCAAGATATTGAATTACTGTTAATGTTAAATAATCTTATTAAACATACTGCAGTGATATTGTATTACGCATATGTTGTTATAAAGAGGCCTTTACACATTTGAAATATATGCATACATTTCAATGATTCAATAGTTAAGCGTGACAATTAACTTAAGTAGCAGAGCTATTGTGTTAACGTTTGACATGTTGAAATGCGACTGGTGAGTTAGATATAAATTGAAGCAAAACAATTACACAGATGGAAACAATTACACATACAAAAACAATTGCACAGTTCAATCAACATGTTTTATGTTACTATGTGCAGCATGAATAGATTTCCCACACATAAATACATGTGATAACTTTGTACTGAAATGAGTGAAATTGACCAAAGCAGACATTATTCATGTGCCGTGTTACATCGTTGTTTGTGTTCTTCAAGTGTTTATAACAAGAAAAATAATATTCAAAACAATAGTTATTGAAACTTTTCTAGCTAGTTTGTTACCAAACCAATTTGAACAGCAAAATGTTTAAATTACTGTACTACTATAATTACAAAATAATTAATACATACATTTGAACGCTTCATAAAAGAATACAACCATAAGAGTACCTTTGTTATATGGTGTTATGAAATTGTTCAATCTATCAAACATATTGTACATGTACAATCATTAAACAGCCATGAAATTAAGACAGGGTCAGAAAGTGTCTCTTTCCCAGGAACACAGTTTCTATTTATAGACATGCCATGTAGTGATAGTCAAAATACTTCATTACTCATGTTTATATATCAATAGTTCTGAATCTTGTTTTGGCTACAATGTACTGTACATGTAGTATTCAAAGGGCACATATGAATTATATGACAAAATTTTTATAATACATCAGCGGGTTTTCTGCTATGACATCTGAATTTTATTTTATTTTCATCTCACAAAGTATATAACTATAATTTATATGATTTAAAAAAAAAAGATAAAGGCCTTATGGGTCAATATCTGTTGATTAAAAAAATAAATCCCAATTCGGTTCATTTAGTCAATAAAAATTCCCAAATTTGTCATTGTATGGATTTAAAATAACACAATTTGACTAGACTCCTTTGTCCACAATGGCTAGACAAATCCCTGTACATAATACACATGTTATCAGGATGGATTCACCAGGATTCTTACCTGTATAATTAGCTGATCTATCTTGGTAGAGTCTGCAGATCAGTTTGCCATTCAGCGTGTATTTGTACAGTTGTTGACCAGAGGTGACAAAAAGGTCTCCATTTTGATGGGTAATACCTCTACATTCATGTTGTAACTGAAACTTCCTGCCAGGAACAAGCTTTCCCTGGTTGACAGTGATAAACTGGACCTCATGTATCTTGCTATCATGGTCATTCACAGTCACTGCAACCTCACTGGGTGTGATCAAACAAATGTCAACTGGCCCAGCATTCACATCCCAGTGACTCACCACCTGGTACTGCTGGTTCAGCAGCTTGACATTCTTATTTTCCCAGTCTACAACCAGTACCTGTCCATCGGGAAGAACACATATGCCTGAGATATAGCATTTATAGCCTGAATCACTTGGTATTCTCACATTGTACTCAGACTTCCCCTGGACCTTAAACACCTTGCCTGACTTTCCAAGCAGAGTCAATGCCTGCTGTATTATATGCTTACATTTTATGCTGGCTATAAGGCAGAGCTCCTTATTATCTCCAATTTTCTGAACGATTTCAAGAAATTGCAACAAGTCATTGTGAAGACTGGTGCATTTATGAATAGAACTTGTAATTGACCCTTTTATGCTTATAACTTCATCTTTCATCTTATTTAGTTCCTTCACAGTAATATTATCAAATTCATTCAAGATAGAAAGAACACTCCAACACATTTCCTCTTTTAAATTTTTGTTTGATGTACCCACAGAACTATTACAACACTTATCTATATTAGTATTTAAATTGCCATGCAATTGTTCTATCATGACTGCCCCATGTTCCTTGTATGTTCTCTGCAATGACTGAACACTGGCCTCCTGATTTATCTGTAGGCTTTTGATTCCCCCCATGACAGTTTCCAGCTCCTCTGACAGTCCCTGTAGGTCTGTGGGCTGGGAGTTGGTCAGCTCCGAAATTGGGGTCATTTTACTGCACTTGCTGAAATAAATAATTAATAAATGTACATACCAAGGAATAGTCAGTAAAATAATGTAATGCTTCAAACAAGTACATGTATACAGTGTCAAATAACAAGAGCTGTCAGAGGACAGCGCGTTTGACTATTCGAGTGCTTGACAATATAAAATAAGCCATCATGGGGAAATTGTTCATAATCAATAATTTATAAGATGAACTTTCAAAAATAAAAAAATAAAAAAAAGGAAAAAAACATTATTTTTTTTTTTTGGGGGGGGATTGAGATAGGGTATAATGTGGGGTGTGGTCATTTATTAGACAATCTTTCAAAAATAAAAAAGGGGGTTGGGGGGGTAGGGGGGGGTAGGGGGTGAGAGTATAATGTGGGGTGGGGTAATTTATTAGATGATGTTTAAAAAAAAATGGGGGGAGGTTGGGGAGGGGAAAGGGATTCTCAGGGGGAGGGGTGTGGGGAATTGTTTGGATGGAATCCATTGTGGTATTCCAAGTGTTGTTTTGTCAAAGTAATAATAAAATGTGATCATAAATAAAGAAGTTATGGCAAATTAAGCAAAATTTTCAATTATCTAAGTGTAAAAGGGGCCATAATTATATAAAAATGCTTGATAAAGTGGTCTGCTCTTGTTTATAGGTTGGGGTCATGTTGGTAAACAAGTATGCAACATATAAAAGCAATATGTCAAAGGATATAGGAAATATTTGGGGTAGTACGCAAACTTGAACATATATTTATAAATAATATGCATATTCTAAGTATAAAAGGGGCAACAATTATGTAACAAGAGCACCGCCTTGCGGGTGCAGACCGCTCATCTATTTTCTTTTTAAAGTTGAAGGGACTCTCATTTTCAATCACAAAGGAGGGAGGGGTGGAGTGAAGAGCGGTGCATTGTGTGGGGGTGTGGACATTTATTACATTTTCTTCCAAAAAATGCGAAAAAAAGGAAAAAAAAAATCGGGGGTGGGGGGGGTGGGGGGGGGGTGGGGGGGGGTGGGGGGGATTCTTGGGTGCGATGGTTGGACGGTATTTCAAACATAAAATAATAAAAATAAATATTTGTGTTTTTTAACCGTTTCATAAAAAAAATTTGGGGGGGGGGGGGGGTGAGGTGGGGGGTATAGTGTGAGGGTGTGGTGGTAATTTGTGAGATGATCTTAAAAAAAAAAAAAAAAAAAAAAATGGGGGGGGGGGGGGATTCGGGTGGGGGGAGGGGGGGGTGGGGGGGGGGGATTCTTGGGTGCGATGGTTGGACGGTATTTCAAACATAAAATAATCAAAATAAATAGTTTTGTTTTTTAACCGTTTTAAAAAAAAATTGGGGAGGGGGTGGGGTGGGGGGGGGGGTATAGTGTGAGGGTGTGGTGGTCATTTGTGAGATGACCTTAAAAAAAAAAAAAAAAAAAAAAAAAAAAAAAAATAGGGGGGGGGGGGGGGTTGGGGGGGGGGGGCACGGGCTATGGTTTGGGTGGAGTCTATTGTGGTATGTCAGGTAAGAGTAGTTTTGTCAAAGTATCAATCAAATCTAATCATAAATAAAGAAGTTATGGCAATTTAAGAGAAATTTAATAATTTGACCTTGAGAGTCAAGGTCATTCAAAGGTCAAGGTAAAATTCAACTTGCCAGGTACAGTAACCTCATGATAGCATGAAAGTATTTGAAGTTTGAAAGCAATAGCCTTGATACTTAAGAAGTAAAGTGGATCGAAACACAAAATTTAACCATATATTCAAAGTAACTAAGTCAAAAAAGGGCCATAATTCCGTAAAAATGACATCCAGAGTTATGCAACTTGTCCTTTTACTGTACCCTTATGATAGTTTGCGAGTGTTCCAAGTATGAAAGCAATATCTATGATACTTTAGGGGTAAAGTGGACCAAAACACAAAACTTAACCAAACTTTCAATTTTCTAAGTATAAAGGGCCCATAATTCCGTCCAAATGCCAGTCAGAGTTACATAACTTTGCCTGCACAGTCCCCTTACGGTAGTTAGTATGTGTTGCAAGTATGAAAGCAATAGCTTTGATACTTAAGGAATAAAATGGACCTTAACACAAAACTTAACCAAAATTTTCAATTTTCTAAGTATAAAAAGGGCACATAATTCTGTCAAAATGCACGCCAGAGTTATCTAACTTTGCCTGCCCAGTCCCCTAATGATAGTAAGTAAGTGTACCAAGTTTGAATGCAATAGCATTGATACTTTCTGAAAAAAGTGGACCTAAACGCAAAACTTAACCAAAATTTTCAATTTTCTAAGTATAAAAAGGGCACATAATTCAGTCAAAATGCACGCCAGAGTTATCTAACTTTGCCTGCCCAGTCCCCTCATGATAGTAAGTAAGTGTACCAAGTTTGAATGCAATAGCATTGATACTTTCTGAGAAAAGTGGACCTAAACGCAAAACTTAACCGGACGCCGACGCCGACGCCGACGCAGACGCCGACGCCGACGCCGACGCCGACGCCAAGGTGATGACAATAGCTCATAATTTTTTTTCAAAAAATAGATGAGCTAAAAATGCTTGATACAGTGGTCTGCTCTTGTTTATAGCTTGGGGTGATGTTGGTAAACAAGTATGCAAACAAGGGCTGTTTGTAAAACATGCATGCCCCCCATATGGGCTCTCTGTTGTAGTGACAGCCATTGTGTGAATATGTTTTTTGTCACTGTGACCTTGACCTTTGACCTAGTGACCTGAAAATCTATAGGGGTCATCTGCAAGTCATGATCAATGTACCTATGAAGTTTCATGATCCTAGCCATAAGTGTTCTTGAGTTATCATCCGGACACCATTTTACTATTTCGGGTCACCGTGACCTTGACCTTTGACCTAGTGACCTGAAAATCAATAGGGGTCATCTGCGAGTCATGATCAATCTACCTATCATGTTTCATGATCCTAGGAATAAGCGTTCTTCAGTTATCATCCGGAAACCATTTTACTATTTCGTGTCATCTTGACCTTGACCTTTGACCTTGTGACCTGAAAATCAATAGGGGTCATCTGCGAGTCATGATCAATCTACCTATCAAGTTTCATGATCCTAGGCCTAAGCGTTCTTGAGTTATCATCCTGAAACCATTTTACTATTTCGGGTCACCGTGGCCTTGACCTTTGACCTAGTGACCTCAAAATCAATAGAGGTCATCTGCGAGTTTTATCAATGTACCTATGAAGTTTCATGATCCTAGGCCCAACGTTCTTGAGTTATCGTCTGACAACCACCTGGTGGACGGACCGACAGACCGACAGACCGACATGAGCAAAGCAATATACCCCCTCTTCTTCGAAGGGGGGCATAAATATGAAAGCAATATGTCAAGGGACATTAAAATTATTCGGGGTAGTACACAAACTTTAACATTTGCTGCATATTATAAGTGGAAAAGGGGCCATAATTATGACAAAATGCTTGATAGAGTTGTCTGCTCTTGTTTATAGGTTGGGGTCATGATGATTTACAAGTATGCAATATGAAAGCAATATGTCATAAGGCACAATGAAAATATTTGGGGTAGTACAAAACTTTAACATTTGCACGCTAACGCTAACGCAGATGCTAATGCCGACGCCAAGGCCAGGGTGAGTATGATAGCTCCACTATATATTTTATATATAATAGTCGAGCTCAACACAATCATGGAAAATAAATGAATGCTTTTTTCATTGGCTTAATAGCTAGGGGTATATAGATTTGCACTCTTCCATCCATACGTGTGACTTTTCTGTCGTATATAACTCAATACGTATTCCTGAATTTTACGAGTACAGTAACCAGGCATGTGAGCTTGCGCACCTCTATATTTTCGTTCTGTTTTTTATTTCATTATCCGCACGCTTTTTGAAAAGCATGGGGATGTTGTGGTTTTCTCCACCATCCATCTGTCTGTCCCTCCTGGCCAATATCTCCTCCTACACTTAAGCACTAGAACCTTGAAACTAACACACATGGTAGCTATGAGCATATGTGCGACCCTGCACTATTTGGAATTTTGATCTGACCCATGGGTCAAAAGTTATGGGGGTTTGGGCGGTCGGGTTAGAGATTTTCACTCATTTTGTACGTTATTTTACATTAACTTATTCATTTCTGCACCTATTTACTTCAAATTGATACTGAACCTCTCTTTTCACAATACGGTCAATCTCAACTAATTGCATGGCCCCATTAACAACTCTGGGGCGCCCTGCCAACATAGACCACAGCCACGCCAAATTGCCTTTTACTATAATTTCTTCATTTCTACACTGATTCACTTCAAATTGAAACTGAAATTCTCTTATGACAATACGGTCAATCTCAACTATGCATGACAATACAGTCAATCTCAACTATGCATGGCCCCATTACCAACCCTGAGACGCCCCACCCACATTGGCCACACCCACCCAAAATTGCCTTTAACTATAACTTCTTCATTTCTACACCGATTTACTTCTTATTCATACTGAACTATTCTTATGACAAAACGGTCAATCTCAACTATGCATAGCCCCATTACCAACCCTGGGGCGCCACCCACATAGGCCACACCCACCCAAAATTGCCTTTTACTTAACTTCTTCATTTCTACACCGATTCACTTCTAATTGATACTGAACTTCTCTTATGACAATACGGTCAATCTCAACTATGCATGACCCCATTACCAACCCTGGGGCACCCCTGGGTCAAACATGCTGCTTGGGGATACACGTCGGCCTCTGCTGCGCCATTTCTAGTTATAATTGTAGCAAAGTCTAATTTTTATAAAAAAATTACATTTTAAAATATGTGTCGATTGTAAAATAAACAGTATTGCTACTAGAGGACTGACAATTTACATCAATATTTATCGTCATGTAATTTTGCCCACGTGCATGTCCCTTAAACCAAACAATCATATCTTTTTCAATTGTGATAAGCGTAACTAAAAAGGATTGATGATACATGGATACGTCTACAGTAACATATTAATCGTCAGGGAAACTCGTGCAACTCTGTATGTTTGTTCGTAATTTTTGACACTTTTGGGACAAATTCAGGATTGCAGAGGTATTCATGTACTAAGAAAACATATCTTGTTGTTTACATTGTTTTCACTTTTGATATTGTAAACCTTGACAAAACTATGCATAATAATGCAAGAAAAGATCATTAATGTTTTTCCGCCCCACAAAACAGGCATGACTTCCAGATTTTTTTTAATTGGCCAGCAATAAAAATCATATATATTATTGTTTAATAAACCGGCTGGGACTGTTTTTTGCAAGCACCTGTCTAAAATGTTTTAAAATTCAATCAGTGAATGCATTTAATGATGGCAGTACTGTAATATATCTGTACAATGCCTTATGTTACTACATAGTTTTATCATACAGTACAGCCAAAGCGGCACAAACATAATCCGCGGCTACGCCACGGCCAGATTATTAGTATGCGGCGGCCGAATCGTGTGTTGACGCGGCGTATCGCCGTGGCACTCGGCATCGATACGCGCAACGACACCGAGTCTGTAGTTAACCTCGCGTACTTTCCCGGAGTAAATCCGCCGCATACGTACGCGGCGGTTCGAGTGAAAAGATATCCACCTACATGTACATACATGTATGTGTAGCGTAGTATTAATTTACGCGCAACTGTTAATGTTTCTTTCGATTATCATTATTAAATTCGTAATCCGAAACACACTTCCGAATTTTAATGCTAACGCGACATTTGGCAAATTCTAGCGTCAAATAAACAGTGCTAAAATATCCTTTTTTTCATAAAAAGCGCGCGAAAATTATGCAGACATGTAGAACGTCGTTTGGAAAGTTTGGGTGTATTTTGTGTTGTATAAATACATGAACATCACGTCAGGCGTAAATCGCATGTTCAGTGGGGAAAAAACCGCCCTGATTAGACGTTATTTCATCATCTCTATAAATAGTAAATAATGCCAAAATGTATTTGATACTAAAGGAAATATCGAGAATGTCTGTTTATCGTAAATATTTACCAGCATTTGCTTCAAAACTGGCATATACGGGATTATCGGGTAATTAGAAGCGATATTAAATATATAATATGAACAAAATAAAACGTGTTTATATACGCATATTCAAACAATAGTTGTAATAAGCTGATTATTAACAAAACAACAAATACGTCGTCACCGTCTTGATTATTGATGTGGCTTCAAGCTGCTAATTTTCTCAGCTTAAATAGAATAGCAAATTCAACATGCAATGAAATTATAAATCCACCATATGCAGGAGCCTTGACCACTTGTATGTGCGAAAAACATAATTACGTGACCTTGTTTATGTGAGAAAAACATACACTACGGGCGGGAAACAAACTTAATTGGCCAGACACATTAACTATGCTTACATGCATATGCTAATACAATCTGCGCACAATAAATGTATTATGATTTTAAGTATTATTATAATTGTTCTTTTAAAATTTGTGAACTACATGTAACTAATAATTTTTAAAAGATTTTTTATTTCATGATGCGCATCGACTCGGCATCATGTCGCGGATCGCGGCATGCCTCGGCGGACAGATGCGAAGTTTCGCGGCGAAATGCAACTTGCCGCATACTGACGCGGCTTCAACGACTGATGCGGCATCGACTCGTTTCACCTTGCCGCAGCGTATCGCGAAATACGTTTGTTCCGCTTTGGCTGTACTGTAATTGAAAATCTGCTTACAAGATTGTTATTATGTGTATTAAATGTTCAAAACCTGACTACTACATATACACCATTATAATTTCATGTTAAAAGGTTGAACTATTATCAAGATGGATTGGCCTCTTAATCTTCCTCGATGTAACCATAACACAATTTGCATGGCTGTAGGTCAAAGCATTCCCTAGATATTGTCTAGAAACAATTGGTCTACGGCCAAACCGACAAACGGACCAAAGGACAGATGCAAAGCAAAATAAGCCCGAATCTTAGAAGAGGTCCTCTATTTCTAAATAAAGTCTCTTAAATGAACAATCTAGCCTGTGATGAGTGGCTTATGAAATGCAACCTGGTCTACTATCTCACAATATGTTTTGTTGTTATTTAACCTATTGTGATTATTTTGCTTTTGTTGTTGTCACTTGATCTATTCGTGGACAAGAAAAGACGCCATTGTCAAATATTTTAAAGCAGAATCCAAGAGATTGGTCTACTGTTTATTCATGCGTGATATTGACATTTCATACAGTATCAAGCCTAGAGTCAATGATATTTTAAAAATTGGGAAATAAGAATAGAATTATATTTTGCAATTTACTTTATACTACACACAATGAGAAAAAGTGTTCTGCGGTCAGAGGCATATGCCCCCCCCCCCCAAACAGGGCTTTTAACTAGTGATCCCAATTTCAATAGGGTTCATCTACTGTCCAAGGCCAATGAGCATCTGAAGTATCAAACAGATCAGTCAATTCATTGATGAGTTATTGATCAGAAACAATTTTCACACTTATTGTTACAGTGACCTTAACATTTGACCTAGCGACCCCAATTTTTACAAGGGTCATCTACTGTCCTAGGCCAATGCGCAAGGGTAGTAAAAAGCCAATCGGTCCATTCGTTGACGAATTATTGATCAAAAACGCTTTTCCCACTTATTGTGCCGGTGACCATGTCCTTTGACCTAGTGACCCCAATTTCGAGAGGGGTCATCTACAGTCCAAGGATATTTCACATGACAAGTATCAAGCAAATCAGTGAATAAGCTGACAAGTCATTGATTAAAAAACTATTTCACACTTACTGTGTAACTTATTTCAATTGGGTTCATCAGCCTACTGTCCAAGAAAAATGTTCATGAAAAGTATCAAATAGGATAGTGACCTTGACCATTGACCTAGTAACCTCAATTTAGATCTGGGTCATCTACTGTCCAAGGCCAATGCACATATGAAGTATCAAGCTAATCAGTCAATTCGTTGACGAGTTATTGATTGGATACCACTTAATGTGATAGTGACCTTGAAATTTGAAGAAGTGGCCTCAATTTTAATAGATGTCATTTACTGTTCAAGGCCAATGCAAATGTGAAAAATCAAGCCAATTGGTCAATTTGTTGACGAATTATTGATCGGAAACGATTTTCACACTTAGTGTGATAGTGACTATGACCTTTGACCTAGTGATTACAATTTCAATAGGGATCATATACTGTCCAAGGCCAATGCAGAAGTGATGTACATGTATCAAGCCAATCGGTTAATTTGTTGACGAGTTATTGATCGGAAACGATTTTCACACTAAGTGTGATAGTCACCTCGACCTTAAAGCCTTGACCAAAACCTTTCAGGTCACCTTGACCTTAGCTCTTAAAACCTTGAATAGACTGATTTGACTCTACCCAATGTTCTTGTTCATTATTTGTCCTTTTTTATAATAGTATTTTATTTGTTAAACAGAGAATTGTTAAAATGCTTAATTACAACTTTAAAATATCTGTTTTGTACAATTGTTAAGTGTAAAATGTTGTATGTTCCGATTCTACAAATGCACAGTACGCATGTGTAGAATTGCACTTTGTTATTGAAGTAAATTTACCGTTTGCTAAACTTCCACAGGTTTAAATGTTTAAATACACACATGTAACTTCATAAACTACAGATCTGAAAATGAAGATATCGCATATATAAAGTCTACATGTAAATATACCTAATATTGTAAATCATAATAATGAATAAAAGATAGTAGATCTATCTGAAAGTAGTCGATGAAAAACTACATTAGCATCTTGAATATTTTTAAAGTTGTACGATCCATATCAGTAATCTGCTACAAGTCAGCATATAACATGTTTACACTATACCATTGTACAGAACACAAGTCGACGAATCACAATTCAACATTTTACAACGCATTGTCATACAACGATGCAACTGGTGTTAGGGTACAAATTGTCGTTAGTAGTAGCCTCCCTTCTATTATTGTGGACGATTCTAGATTAAGGTAAGGATTTATTAAAATATATCTTTATCATTATTGTTATATTCATGGAAGCAGATGGGTGTTTCACGCATTGGATTACTCAATAAGTGGTTCTCAACCACCTGCGTGCTGTAAACAATTTACTTTGTAACACAATGTAAATAAACAATGCATCAGCAATTTCATATTTTTTTTCATTACCATTTTAGGTTTAAACATCTGATTTAACATGGAAGTCTGACCCCATTATCTATTGAACACAGACCGGACTCAGCATGGTTACGTTTAACTAATTTGTGGTGGATTTATATATATTTTCAGCATCTAACCGAGTTCAAAAGTGTTCTCTCTGATCAAAGACGTACAATTTAGACTTGGCTTTCCTCTTGCATGAGAGTACAAGGAAGCACAGGACAGCGATTTTGTGTTGAACATTACTTCAAAGAGGAATCCTGTATTGATCCCCTTATTAATGTTTTTTTTTTAAATAAGACTGTTTGGCATCTGTGTGATATTTTGTTATAATTATAATGATTTGTAATGGTTAGATTATGGTCAATTATTCGAGGTAGATTGTGAAACAAGTTCATTCCTGGAATCCATCACCACGGGGGTCTTATTTCTTTTTTGAGAAGAAGCCAGTAACACTGTATTATGTGAATTCGGAATAAGACATCAAACTGGAAATGGATATCAGTTTGGTGATTTTCTCAAACAAAACTATTCATTTCATGATCTACATTTATTTTTGTAATATATTATCTATAATTTAAGCTTAATAAGCAATTTTCCATGACTTTTTCATTAATAGTGATTGTATTTTTATCATTTAAAGTGTATTTTTAAACCGTGTCCATGCGCGGCATGGACACAGTTTCATTTCATGAGAATTTTTTTTTAAATTAATAAAAAATCCAGTTTTGAAGTTAAATCAATTTAAATGATGCTATTATATATGCAAGTATCTGTTTTAATTATAATTTGTCAAACTAGATAAATACAACATATAAAACTGCAAATTATGCACTTTTGATAAAACACAATTTATTCCCAAATTGATGTCTTATTCCCAATTCACATAATACAGTGTTCAGTGCTTTCCTGCATAGTGGTGAGTAGTGCTGCAACAATACGCCAAAAAACGTATTGCTATATATTGTCTGTTCAAAAACCCGTATTGCAATATATTGCTAACTTGTACCAGAATTATAAATCGCCAGCTAATCACCAAAAAACAACTTAATTACACGAACACAACCTTTGTATTGTATGTTTAGGTTCTAGTTATATCCTATTGGCAATTCTTTTTCCCTTGGAATTGTCTATACAGTACAACTCGGCGTTCGTTTCGTCTGCCATTTTGAGAACTATTATGAAAGCCGACAAGACGTTAAGAAGAATAATAACCCAAAAGAGAATTGTGGATGTTAAAAGCCGGTTGTTTAACTTATCAGAATGCAGTTACGTAATGTTATTTTGATCATTATTACTTCTGTTTATAATAACATCAAGTTACAATTTTATTATGTAATTCATTTTTTTTTCGTATTTCCATAAGCTTCATCTTAAATTTAACAGTATGACATGCAAAAGCAGATCTTGCGGACTCCCATGTAACAACGCTACTCCGTATATTAGACTTTTTAGAATGCTATTTTTACGTAACAATTTATTTTAACTAAACACCATTTTGTTTAGTTTACCTTGATATCATTATTTCGGATGGGTTTTCTGGACAAAATGTGATGAATTTTTGCAGAATTTTCGTACCGGTATGATGAAAATTGTATCACAATACAATATGCGGATTGCGATATATACCGATATACCGGTATATTGTTGCAGCACTAGTGGTGAGCGTTAACCTCAGGTAGCCACTCGCCCACTGGTACCGTTTTTATACGTCTTTGGTAGGATGCGGCAAGGGATTGAACCCACAACCTCATGCACTTGAGGCGAACGCTCGACTACCACTGAGCTGTCGAGGCAGTTTTAAACTGTGGTTGCTTTGTTATAACAATTGTTATCAATATGACACATACTAGACATGTATATTACCTCAAAATTACCTTAATATTGTTTCAGATCGAAGCTATCCCCTACAAATCAATGCTCCAGAATGGATCCTGGATGTGTAGAAACTTTTAGAAATAGACTGAATAGGGTTATCGGTTTGCTGGAATCCTGTACATATCAATCTTTGCATGATCTAAGACATGAACTTGAATGCATAGCCTCTGCAGCTGCACGTTTACAATCAAATAGTACTGCAGCCAGTGTTGAATATGATTTATTGACAAGATTTGTGGGTTTTGTTGTACAATCATGAGATTGTAAAAGGCACAGACAATTTTAAGCTCAAGTCTGTAAAACAACATGATGATAGCATCGTGCATAAAAGGTACATTGAGATAGGAGAGGTGAAATCACAACCATCCTGTAAGAGTAAGGCTGCTGAAGCTTTAAGAACATTGCATGAAAGTCAGCACAACAGTCTGGCTATCAAATTTTGCACTGCCCATGCACTGGCCAAAACCCACATGAGTTTTAGAACATACAGTACCATATGTGTGTTAGAAGAGGCTAAGGGGTTGGATGTTGGTGTGAACTATCGTAATGACAAAGCTGTTGCTTCTTTTACAAAAGCTTTTGCAACTGTTGTGCAAAGAACAACTGTAGAAAAATTGAAGAATACACAGTTCTGTAGTTTCACAATTGATGGTTCAACTGATTTCACGGGAGATGATCTTGAAAACATCTACATTCGAACTGTTCACTCCGGACGTGTTGAGGACACGTTCTTGCACATAGGTTGTGCTGAATCTGGCTCCAGCAAAAACATACATGAGCATGTCAAGGAAGTGTTTGCAAAACTTCACATTACAGATGAAATGCAGTCAAAACTCGTCGGTTTCACTGCAGATGGAGCAGCAAATATGCAGGGTATAAATAAAATTCTTATGTAAAGCTTATAATAAATCTTATTAAATATATTGCACTTTGCCTCTGAGTCTTTAACAAATACATTTTATATTGCACATATTTGAAAAAAATCTTAAATAAATACACAACTCTGAAATAAATACATTGCAGAAGCTAAAAAAATGTTACAACAAAAATAGTTGGTAAATCCTTCTTTAAATCTGAGCAAAAACATGATGAGTAACAAACAAATATATTATGCAATTTTGAATGAATAATCGCTTAAAGGGGCTATGGCTTGTTGAAGCGTCCCAAAGGGGCAGTCAATAACAAAATCTGAAAAAAAAAGTTATATATTTACACATTAAAATACTATATATGAAAGGAAAGGTATTTACGCTGTCTCGTGCAAATAACTCTTGAATGACTATTAAGTCATGAGTTCCATACCTCAGCCGACATTTTTCAAACATGTTCATTATTTGTGTTCATCAATTGTATGTTCTTGTCTTTTATTTATTTGGTTTATTCATTGAATATGTATTCCCACATTAAATTAAAATTGTAATCTACGTGTTTGTTACCATAGAGTATTAGACTAGTTTCTTTAAAATAATTCATTTATATTTCAAATTTCAGGTCACAAGACTGGACTTGCAACACTGTTGAAAGCAGAATGGCCACACCTAGTAGCTACACACTGTCTAGCGCACAGACTCGAACTGGCATTCAAAGATGCCGTAAAACTGACAAACATAAACATGTATGAAAACAGTATGACTCTACTTATTGGACTGTATTATTTGTACCACAAGTCCCCTAAACAGAAGAAAGCGCTTCAGCGAGCATTCGTCATGATGGACTTCAAGGCATCTATAATGCCTACACGCATCGGTTGGACCAGATGGTTGCCACACTTGGACCGTTCACTGTCAGCCTTCGTTAAAGGCTACAGAGTGCTAGTGTACCAGCTACAGACGTCATCCCATGACAATGCCAAGGCAGAGGGGTTTGCCAAGCTGGCTACAGATGGCTTTTTGATCCTTTACTTGCTACAGCTCAAGGTAATTTAAAATGATAACAGTTTTTTTTCTAGTTTGATATTAATTTAAATGTATTTATAACAATAATTGCTATCTAATTATATTTGCTTATTTTATTATTGATATTCATTTATTAATTTCATAAACGAAAATTTAACAAAATATAATATTTGACTTGCTTTTAAATACCGGCTTTTGGATATTACATGTACAACGGAATTCTTTCCTATTTAAATGCTGTCATTATTAAATTATTTTCATTTTATTAAGGCTGTGGTTTCAATGTTGATGAGACTGTCAAAGTATCTACAGAAGCAGGAGGTTTCCTTGGCTGATGCTTACTCTAGGGTAGCTGTAACCATGAAAGGCCTTGTGACCTTGAAGTCGTAAGTATGTTAAAATATATAGTGCCAACACGTTTTAATAATACATGTAGTTAAAAAGTTTCAGGGAGTCAGAGTGCTTAATAGCTGACGTTGAGCAAGTCCTCTCTGACAAAGCTTATGATGGCATTGAGGTGACATTTAGGGGTCAGAGACCACAACCTGTGCTTGAAAAAAATGTTGACTCTGTCATAGGCAAAATTGAGGAACGCTTTCCGCAGAAGGACCCAGTCATTGAAGCTACCAAAATAACTGGACTGAACAATTGGCCTTAAGACCAATCAATGAAACGTATAACACAGTTATGCAGGCATTTCCATGTGCGCTTTAAGCACCAGGGCACCCCTGTGCCTTAGTACTATTCAATTTATTCAATGTTTACACCAATTTGTATAGCTATAATCTTTCAACAGGGGAAAGATGAGCACTGATACATTAAATGATTTGGTCGCCATCAACCTTGAGGCCCCCAGCTTGGCCCAATTCAACCCAGATGATGCCATAATGGAGTGGATGGTTTGTTCCCTTTACTTCTATTACCTATTTATTTTAACTATAAACATATTTGTTGGTGCATATGATATCGTGCAGTATATCATATTACAGTTGTTTTATTTACTCTTTTAGGGTATTGATTTTACTTCACTTCACAAGCACATGGTATATTGATTAATAATTGCAGCATATATGTTGACTTTCAATTTTTGGCAGACAAGCAGCACTGGTAGACGTTTGGGGTATTCTCGAAAGAGGAAGGTACCAGAGGATGAGTCACAGGTCACAGACATGACAGCACCAGGTCCATCAACCAGTGATGAAGGAGAAGCTACTTCTGTAAGACAGAGTTTAATAAGCTATGCTTTAAAACACAGCATAAGAAAAAAGTCAACATGTATGATAAACGTATGCCATCTATGCCTTCACGTGTCAAGTAATCTTATGGAAAATAATGATCAGGCTTGTTTTACAGGATATGGTTTCTGACAAAGAGGATCTCCAGGATTGCAGTGATGATGAGATGAACGAAGAAGTCGTTTATCACATGTTAAAGAGTTTTGATTAATATACCATTAAAGGACATACTTACCTCGACTTGTTATATGGTGTTGCAATTGTTTTTGCAATAGGCTTTACAGTTAACGCTGATACAATTTTACTTTTTGTAAGATTATCTGCTATTGAATGATGAAACCCATTAGCAGGGTGTATATTTTAAAAAATTACTTTGGGCTAGTAATTTTGCTGCTGGGCTACTTGTCTTCCCTGAGAAAACATAAAAGTTACAAATAGTCAAATAAATTATGTCTTTCTATAAAGAGAGTGTAAAGTTTTATTTCAATTAACGGCATGACCATACTTTCTTATATTTAAGTATGTATGGTTGGAAAGATGAGGTCATAACACATTTAAAATCCTGTATGTGTTTTATCTCAAAATATTTATCTTTTGGTCATATTCTGTCTTTTATAGGGTAAGCTCAGTATAAATGTAGCATCATGTCAGTGTAGGTCATGTCAGATGTTAAAGGACCCAAGAAAATGGCTTATTTATATGATATTTTCTCGACCCCTTAAATGTCTACGTTGGATGTGGTTTCTCAGTCTTTGGGAATATGTGAGCCTGTGGGTCCAAAAGGGGAATTTCTTGTCAGCCAAGGTTTAGCGATCATCAGTTTGCATCATATACTATTTTTCTGCAATAGATGATCAACTGCTCCAATTGAGCTGACAATTGTTTGTTTGTTGGGTTTGAATGAAATGAATCATGTTATCAAACATTTATGGGCCCTTAATTTTACATGTACTGACCGCATACACCACAATCAAATCAGAGCTTAATTGTAAAATCACAGTACAAAGACTTTTCATACCTAACTAAGCTGATAAATTCAATCCCATATTGTAGTTATCTTAGTTTGAGATAAATATTTAACGTCAACAATCTGAACTAATATGTTTCTATGATTATGAGGACGATAACCCAAAATGTCCTGTGGATGTTCTAACAATTAACCTGTTAATTCATGTCAGGCCGTTTTACCATGAGATCATTTATAAAGGTTAAGTTAATGTAAGATAATTCAAATAGTATCAGACTTTATCAATTGGTTTTCCATTAATAGAACTTGGGGTGATTAAACTATTTGTACTTTGCCCTTACATATGATACACAGATAAAGGTTGCACAATATTTGTACAAAAAGCAGTTAATATTATTGTACATGTGTATCAAAGCTTTGGGTTGATTTGTATGACACACTGGGCACACTGACCCCTATACTAAAACAGAACACACTTAGTAATTCTTACAAATTCAATCATATCGTCAAAATATTGACTGAAACATGACCGTAATATTTTTTGCTCACATTCATGAATACCAGTTAACATACTATTATGTTTGTTTTATGTTTTGCTGAATAAAACACACTGCATTTATCATTTAACAATACTTTGTGGTGAAAATTGTAATGCAATTTCATTGACAGGAATGTATGTGTGAATAACGACTTAGCTAAATGAAGTCCCGTACGTGAGCATACGATTATGAAGTTAAGGTCTGTAATGTTTGAATTGAAATCCAGTTTCGTACATCATGTTGTTCTGAAGGGTGATTATAAAGGACACGGGCTAATCCCGGCTGCGAAAGCTTGTCAGAAAATGTATTTATTTAATTTTTTTAGAGGACAAAGTCACCTTGACCTTTGACCTAGTGACCCAAAATGGGTGTGGCATGTAGAACGCATCAAGGTACATCTTCATATGATTTTTTTCAAAGTTGAAGGTGGAAGCACTGTGATGTTAGAGGCAAAGTTAAAGTTATATATAGAGGTCTCAGTGACCTTTACCTTTGACCATATATAGTGACCCAAAAATGGATGTGGCGTTTAGAAGTCGTCAAGGTGCATGTACATATGAAGTTTCAAAGTTAAAGGTGGTAACACTATGATATCAATGGCAAAGTTAAAGTTTTATATTAGAGGTCACAGGGACCTTGACCTTTGTCCTATAGTGACCCAAAAATGAGTGTAGCGTGTAGAAGTCATCAAGGTGCATGATGAAGTTTCAAAGTTGTAGGTGGAAGCACTATGTTGGTAGCGGCAAAGTTAAAGTTTTATATTAGAGGTCACAGTGTGGCGTGTAGAACTCATCAAGGTGCATGTACATATGAAGTTGTAGGTGGAAGCACTTTAATTTAAGAGCTTATGTTAAGGTTTAAGCACGACGTCCAGATGGCGGACGACGAGGAGGCTATGACAATACCTTTTCTCCGAAAATAGCCGAGCTAAAAAATGTTGGGGGGGGGGGGTGTCGGGGGTTGAGAGGTTATGGTGTGGGAGTGTTGTCATTTATTAGATGATTTTTCAAAATATAACAAAACAAGGAACAAAATTGTCACAAAACCAGGTTTTCATTGTGAAAAAAAAATCTGATAAAGGGAGAAAACTCAAACTGAACTTTTGAAATGAACAAACAAAATTAACCCCCTTTGAAAGTTTGTTTAAAAAAAAATTATATTTTTAGTCGTGGCGACCTTGACATTGGAGATATTGACGTGATTCTTTTGTGCGACACACCGTCCCATGATGGTGAACAAATGTGCCAAATGATTTTAAAATCTCACAATGAATGACATATTTATGGCCAGAACAAGCTCATTTATGGCCATTTTTTACCTTTGAACTCAAAGTGTGACCTTGACCTTGGAGATATCGACGTAATTATTTCGCGCGACACACCGTCCAATGATGATGAACAAATGTGCCAAATGATTTTAAAATCTGACAATGAACGACATAGTTTTGGCCCAGACAAGCTTGTTCCGCCAGCCCGCCCGCCAGCCAGCCCGCCAACCAGCCCGCCCGCCAGCCAGCCAGCCAGCCCGCCCGCATTCGCCAATCTAATAACCAGTTTTTTCCTTCGGAAAACCTGGTTAAAAAGGAAAAAATTGGGGGACCAGATTATTAGTACGCGGCGGCCGAATCGTGTGTTCACGCGGCGTGTCGCCCTGGCACACGGCATCGATCCGCGCAACGACGCCGAGTCTGTATTAACCCCGCGTACTTTCGCGGAGTAAATCCGTCGCATACGACGCGGCGGATCGAGTGAAAAGATATCCACCTGCATGAACACACATGTATGTTTAGCGTAGAATTAATTACGCGCAACTGTTAATGTTTCGTTCGATTATTATCATTATATTTGTAATCAGAAACACACTTCCGAATTTTAAGGCTAACGCGTCCTTTGGCAAAGTCTAGCGTCAAATAAACAGTGCTAAAATATCCTTTGTTTCATAAAAAGTGCGCGAAAATTATGCAGACATGTAGACTGTCGTTTGGAAAGTTTGGATGTATTTTGTGTTGTATAAATACATGAACATCACGTCAGGCGTAAATCGCGTTTTCAGTGGGAAAAATAACGACCCGATTAGACGTTATTTCATCATCTCTATAAATAGTAATAAATGCCAAAATGTATTTGATACCGAGAATGTTTGTGTATTGTAAATATTTACCAGCATTTGCTTTTAAACTTGAATATACGGGATTATCGGGTAATTAGTAGCTATATTAACTGTATAATATGAACAAAATAAAACGTGTTTATATACGCATATTCACACAATAGTTATAATAAGCTGATAATTAACAAAACAACAAATACGTCGTCACCGTCTTGATTATTGATGTGGCTTCAAACTGCTAATTTTCTCAGCTTAAATATAATAGCAAAATCAACATGCAATTAATTTATAAATCCACCATATAATAATGCTGGAGCCTAGACCACTTGTTTGTGCGAATACATAATTAGGTGACCTTGTTTATGTGTGAAATACATACACTACGGGCAGGAAACAAACTTATTGGCCAGACACATTAACTATGCTTACATGTATATGTAACTTCATGTAACTAATAATTTTAAAAAGATTTTTTATTTCATGATGTGCATCGACTCGGCATCATGTCGCGGATAGCGGCATGCCTTGGCGGACAGATGCGAAGTTTCGCGGCAAAATGCGACTTGCCGCTGCATACTGACGCGGCTTCAACGACTGACGCGGCATCGACTCGTTTCACCTTGCCGCCGCGGATCGCGAAATACGTTTGTTCCGCTTTGGCTGTACTGTATGTCAGGTAAGTGTAGTTTTGTCATGGTATGAATCAAGGCTGATCATAAATAACAAAAGTATGGTAATTTTAGCAAAATTTAATACATAAACCTTGAGAGTCAATGTCATTCAAAGGTCAAGGTCAAATTAAATTTGCCAGGTACAGAACCCTCATGATATTAAGAAAGTACTTGAAGTTTGAAAGCAAAAGCCTTGATGCTTGAGAAGTAAAGTGGATCTAAACTCAAAATTTAACCAAATATTCAAAGTTACTAAGTCAAAAAAGGGCAATAATTATGTCAAAATGCCTGTCAGAGTTACATAACTTTGCCTGCACATTCCGCTTATGATAGTTAGTAAGTGTTGCAAGTATGAAAGCAATAGCTTTGATTCTTTAGGCATAAAGTGGACCTAAACACAAAACTAAACCAAATTTTCAATTATGTAAGTATAAAAGGGGTCATTATATAATTCTGTGAAAATGCCAGTCAGAGTTACATTACTTTGCCTGCCCAGTCCCCTCATGATAGTTAGTAAGTGTGCCATGTTTGAATGCAATAGCTTTGATACTTTATGAGAAAAGTGGACTTAAACACAAAACTTAAGCGGATGCCGGCGCAGACGCCGCCGCCAATACCGACGGTCATGTGATGACAATACCTCATAATTGTTTTTTTTAAATTAGCTAAAAATGCTTTGATACGTAGGTCATGGTAATTTCTTGTGTCTTTCATCCATATTAAATATATTAAAAAGTTCACAGATACATTATACTAAGGAGTCCTTTAATTTAACCCAATATTCATAATGATGACAGAAAGTTTGAAACCTCTTCAGCATAAAAGTAACTGCAACGCCAACAGTAGATTCGAGCATGTAACAGCCACAATTTACTGCTGGCTATCACAGTGGTATCCCCAAAACATTTGCAACAACATCAGTTATAACGGTTACAACAATGCTAACAGTAGGTTCAAACATACATCAGTATGTGCATTGTTTGCATTATTTTCGAAGGTTATGATGTTGGCTGCATGAAAACTATAAGGTCACATATTCCTGGTAATTGATGACGTTGGCTTGTGAAATACTCAACTCCTTTTAGTTAATGGTCATAATTAATGTATGACACATAATTATGATAAAAGGAGCTTCCAAAATTCTGTCCTAAACTTTCAGCTAAAAGAGTAAGCTTTTAGACGATCATAACAAACATTAACTTTAAGTTTATTAGTTTGTGTTTCAAAACATTTGTAAAATAATTATGAGCTATGAGACATTTGCCCTGCCTTTTATGAAACTTCACCAGAACACTGCTTAGGAAATGCATAATCCTGTCATCCTGTTTTATATGAAAATACTTCTAGTTCAATTTGTATGAACTGACACAGCTTTCATATTTTCCATGGTAGTTAACAGTCTTATAGTGCGATGACTTTTTTGTGGTTAGCCCTTTTTGATGTTTAAAATGTTGAGCCACATACGTTATTTATCCATAGGAGTGGAAAGGTTGCTGTTCAACAAATGGCCTTAAGGTTCTTATACCTGAGCAGAGTTACTTATAGTTTTTTGTCTCCATAATTTAGCTGTTAATAAATAGAATGAAATATGGGATTTTTTTTAATTAAATATAAACGACAAAAGCTATGCAGAGATGGGAACAAAGCCTATGAAAATAACTTTTCGATTTGTGCGGAAAAATGCTTCAAAATTGATAATAAAAGTGTTGTGAGTATTATATTCACTAATGTTGAACTTATATAGCTGGATGGAAGATGAACAAAATGTTGAGATCTACAAAACATAATTTTTGGGAAACGTTCAATTTGGAAATTGTAGGTCTTATTTGGGAAAAACTAACTTATTTGCAAGTATCTTCAGTTACTTTCCGAGACATCGCATGATCTAGTTCAACGCAAATGCAGACTGATGGACAGGAAGAGCGACATAAAGATCGGTAGGGTAAACCTATAGACCCCATAAGGAAAACTAGTAGCGAAAAAAACATATACAAGAAACGGTTAACAAGTTCTAAACATCAAGAGCCTTACTTTGATGAGCTAATTGCAATTTAACTTTGAATTCATGTTGTTTTTTTATTTTCCTGAAGAATGGTTTAAAATAATTGTCCTTAGATACCAACATATTGTCAGATCCAAGCATTATAAGAACAAAATTTTTAATGTATTATTGACTGGTTATCAATCATAACAGAAATAAAGGATATTTCTTTGCTTTGGTAAAATTGTGTATTTTATATCTTGAGCAATCAGAATTTTTTTTTTCAATTGGCCCAGCCACAAGTAAACATTGATTTTTTTCTATTTTCTTTTTCTTATGATCACAAGTCATCCTATTGTAAAGTGTTTAACAGGAAATTTTAAGGTCATAATGACAGCAAATTAACATTTAAAACATCCTTTCACAGAAAAATGTTAAAAGTTTTTAATACTTCTCGCATTTTTTTTGCTGTTTGAAATGGTGAGTTTCAACATTTAAAAATATTTCCCTATATAAGCATAATAATTATTCTTAATTTAAAGACCTGTTAGTGGATTTGAACATGAACTTTGTATTTAAGACTCTTTCTTTGGATTTGCATCATGATGAATATGGGTTTAAAAGCCTAACTGTCTGTAATATATAATAATCTGTGTAATCATATTGTTATAATTACTAAACAGCTGAAGAGTACATACCTGTGTTGATCAGATACACACTGAGGGCAGCACAGCTGTTTGTGCAGGTTGCAGAATTGGTCAATTTTATGTTCCTTATGAACATCACAAGTTTGTAGAAAATCCACCACCTTTTTTGAAACCGGCCATTTATCTATATCAACTCTTCCAATAGAATTATGTTTTGCAAGCAATTTACCATGCAGATGAATACAGTTTCCACAATAAAATTGTTCACACTGTTTACAATAGAAGTCAGCAGTGGTCCCAACAGTATTCTGGTCTTCACAGGTATTACAAATATAGTCCTTCACTTCATTAGAACCCTGATCAACTGAAGACTGAGAACTTGCTGCCATTTTGTATATTAACTAGTTTTAACAAAGTCACTTTCTGACACTATAATTACAAACAAATCTGCATCAGTATATAAACATATGATACATACATATATATTATATACTATTTATATAAGATCAACAATTACCACTTATAACATGACTAAGAAAATCTTATGTGAACTTGTAAAACCTTGTCCCACGTATAACCCTAAAAGCTCTTTGCGACACAGTTTTGTGGGACTAGTGACCAGCCTGATCACTACGTCACGATGTAAACTGTCATGTGAGAACATTGTACAGTGTCAGTTTACTTTAACCCTTTCCCTGATAGACCCCATATCTGATTTGCCACTCCAGGCCAATACCAGTCATGCTGTTCTGATAACAGTAACTCCATATAAGGCTGATAAGCCTGACTACACCATCTCAATAGGTTTATTTAAAAAATATTGGAAAAATTCTCAACTGTTACGCCTGTCTAGTTTAAGCTTAATTTTCACTTAGTTCCTTTCATTTCACATCATTTGTGTAAATGTAAAGATTGTAAAGAAATAAATTCTCCTTCCAACCATATAAATTTTAAGTCTGTATTGTAAACAACGCATAAGAAATGTTTGAACAAACAAAGAAGACATACTTTTTTCAGATAAAACAGAATTTATTCAGTGTTGAATTTACAAATACACATGATTGCAATGCATATTCATATTACACATTTAATAATAAAATAAACATATATATTTACATAACATAAATATTACCATAACAATAAACATATATATTTACATAACACAACAACAGTATTTATACATTAGCTAACAATTATAGGTTGTAATAAATTATAATTTGCAAACATATGAGACTTCTGTAGACAAAAGTTAGAAGTGTTTTTACAACTTATTGACTATTAAGTTTTTTTAATTATAATGCTACATGACAAATGAAATAAAATAAAATCAATTTTTATAATTCATGGCTTATAAAATATTAAATAAATTATTTACTTCTTAGTTTTAAAAATATAATAATCTGAATACAGAAAATATAGTTGCAATATATACAGTAGCAATGTCCTAATCAATGTCCTTTTCTTAGCAATGTGTGTGTCCATGATAACTTTTACTTGATTGCACATGACACTTTTTTCCAAAAACGAAATTAAAAAGTGAAATTACTCATCACAGACTGTGATATCTGGCGAAGCAACCATCCTGACACAGGTGGACACCGCAAGTATGACACCCGAACTTCATCTCCTTCCGCTGCTTCAGGTATCAGGTGTGGTACTTGCAGGCCTTTGTCTTGTCGGAGAGTCGGAACAAGACATGGCCACCCCCCCATGTTCATCTGCTCCACCAAGCCATCTCTCCCTCTGCCTTCTGGTGCTGCACCTTTTCTTTTGCAGAACACTCCAGCCAGTTCCCGGACAAGTTCCAGACCGAAATCAAGGTGGGTAAACCGCTTCCAGCCGATTCTCCTGCGGGACGTCAGTTTGTACATGATGAAGGCATTCACTATACAACAGTTCAGAAGAAACCAGAAGAGGTATCGCCAGTAGTTCTTGGAACAGCTCCCAACGTCATTCTTAGCGCGGTACTGATCATGCAGGTCGACACCACCCATATACATGTTGTAGACGTTCACACTGTGTGGCGACTGTAGCTGCAGGACGTTGACTCCACATCGTCGCTGTACAGGTAAAATGACGGTAGGGTCCCTCAACGTGACCAAGTGGTGAACAAGTCGCGTGTCCTTCCATACTGTGGCAGTCAGGTTGGTGTCGCCCATCTGCATGATCTTGAAGTCTCCGCGCTGTCGTACCTCTGCTGGTTTCTTCAACTGGCTCGGGAATCCCTTCCTGTTGACCCTGACAGTCCCGCAGGCGTAGAGGCCCTTCTCCAGGAGTTCCTTCATGAGAGGTATAACTGTGAAGAAGTTGTCGAAGATCAACCAGCGGAAGGAGTGGTAGATGTGGTCCACTAGCCTCATCACAACGTTGTCGCCAAGTCCGTGTTCCGTCTGGTTATTCTGTCGCCCCAGGTATACCTCAAAACGAGCAAGGAAGGCTGTCCTGGCATCGCAGAGCATCCACATCTTGATTCCCCTCTTGATTGACTTGGCGGGCATATACTGTCTAAAGCTGAGGCGGCCAGTAAACGCAATCATGGCCTCGTCAATGGAGACCTCCTTGTTGAGCATGTAGATGTCCTGGAATGTCCGGCTGACGCTCTCCATGACAGGTCGCACCTTGAAGAGTTTGTCGTATCCTGGCTCTCCCCTTCCTGGCTCAGTCGACCGGTCAGCAACGTGGAAGTACTGCACCAGCTTCTGGAACCTGTTGCATTTCATTGTGTTGGTGATTCCAGCATTGTTGATGAAGGGATTGGACGACCAGAACATCTCGGCATTGGGGAGCTGGTTGATTTCCATCAGGATGTTGATGGCCAGGAATGCCCTCATCTCTTCTTCAGTTGTGTTCTGCCATCTAAGGTCTGTTGGTAAGTCCGGCTGTGCCATCTTCAAATCGAAGTAACCATTCGTATGCCCCACAATGGACTGAAGCAGCTGCAGAGAGAACAGCAGCCAAAAGTAATCCATGGGAGTGGCTGTGTCTACATCAAATCCATCTGGCAGGCGTTCTCCCGGCTGCTCGTTGAACTCATCAAACTGAAATGAAAAAAAGAAATAAATATTATTATTAACATAATTATATTATAATTATCAACAATTGTAATATAAATTACTATATTATTTATAATATGATCGTGTCATGTGAAATATTTTATTTTATAACATGTACATTATATTACGTTAATTTATGTTTAGGGCATTATAATTATAGGTGTAATGTGGTGCTAGCGGTTACTAATGAAAAAAAATGTTTTGACATTTTCAAATTTGCACAGCAATAAATCTGCGTTTTTATTTTTGTGTAGTCATATATTTTGTGTAGACGCACCCTCAATGGACTGAAGTCATCTGTCCAATTATCATCTGCAGCCTCAGGGAATAATGTCATCATCGGACAAATCACCGACTTCAATATCAGAGTCCAACTCTGATAAACCAGATAACTCAGACTCATCCGAATCACTGTCAAATAGCTGATCTAAGTAGTCAGCCATGGTAACAGAATAAATTTGTGCAAATAATACGGGGATATAAATAGTAATACAAGCGTATGCAAATGCAATAGGAAATGCAGTGAGAACCCCACCTTAAAATATCGAATTTTATACTGAAACATTAGGCAGTTAATCTTTTGATTTGTCAGCATTTTGTTTCATTTCAGACTCCATGCAGTTTTCAGATCATAATGTCTTTGCTTTATTACCCGAACTCATTAGTTTCTGGACACGTTTGGTACTGAAAAAAGCCACCGGGATTGCGTTTTATGGCCCAAACAAGCCCAAAGTGTCGAGTATCCCATGTGTTTTATCCTTAAATGTTAGATAAGCACGTGCACTATTAATTATTATGTTGGTCATTACAAAAAGCCTACTGAAAACCGCCAACTGCGTCTTTGTTTTATTGCTCAATCAAGCAGCGATAATCCAATATCCTGTGTATTACAAAAACACCAACTTTAGATAAGCATGTGTCGTCTGTCAAAATCATGATTTTATATGTCACTAAACATATCGAAGTAATTCTCGTATATGATCTCGGAAACGGGACTTGCTTTATACATGTATCATTACGATATTAATTTTCATACGATTTGCTAAAAACAAAAGAGAACCAAACAAACATACACAGACAACACAAAATATAAATAATTATGACAAATTAAATGGGGAAAAAAAACGTTTGTTTATTTTTGAAAAATCACTTTTACTTTCTCCCAATTTCCAGAAAATGAATTGTACATATTGCATAAAATCTAAATATAGATGACGCTGTTAATTGGTTGTTGTAAAAGAATATGAACTGTACACGGACGGCACTTTGCGTGCAATCAGATACAGTACAATAATTGTTGCAATATTGAAGGAACTAAAATATGAAAATGATACAGCGTATATTACTTTTATTTTATTCAGGAAAATATCAAAATCATTTGCGAGATACCCCGATACTCAAATGGAAATTTACTACGAAGCTTTTACAATGTTGTCGGCGCTCGGGATTATATGCATCTATTGGGGAAAGCGTTTAACCTACTGGAATGAAATTGTAAGAAGTGCATTCAATAAAATTCTAATTTAAACTGACTTAAAGCACATAAAACATATAATACAAATGACTGCCCAGGTTAACAAGAATGGTACATTTTATTTAAAACTAATTCCAGATGGGCTATGTTATGACGTTTGAACTTGAATTGTGGCTTTGACATGGGCTTTTATAAAGAATACTTGTTAAACAATACAATATAGTCACTACTTATAAAGAATGTAAAATTATGCCTATGGTAGCCAAACTTATTTACCGTAAAAAGTTGTGTATAACGCGCATTTATGTATAACGCGCATCTACTTTTTAAAGCTAAAAAATCGGGAAAAAAAGTTTTTGAAGCAAAAAAATCGGGGGAAAAATTCCGTACCGCAGGCTAACTAAAAATCGTTATATTTACATTGCCGATCTTACGTATTCTTTTATTGCTTCAATTATAAATTATTTTTAAGACGATAACGATACAACTAGTTGGTGTTTTTTTTTAATCATATTATGCGTAAAAATAAATGTTTGGATTTAAATGAATTATGCATGAAATGCACACTTTCCACGAGGATACCATCAAGGTTTTCATCATATGTCTCTGAAGTAACTGTCCACGATTTTATCGTGGAGTACACATAACGGATGGATTAGTTATAACTAAGAAACTGACATTATTGATTGGTATTGTCACCTGGTTATTCATGCATGACTAATTCACAACCGCGCGTTTTATTTACAATGCCGATATCATGCGTTCTTTTCGAGTGTCTAAAATTGATAGGGGACTTTAACGACTCAAACTTCTCAACACCATCACGACATTACCGGCGATAAACAAACAATGGAGGTGTGAAGCCGTTTGCCGGTTCGCATGTTTTGATAATAGCCCAGCTACACAAAACTTGACAGGTGACGCAAATTGCTCAATAATCACATCCTCAATCTTGACAAGACGTATGAAAACGTGTAAACAAACACAGCATCAATTTTATTAACACATTTGAAAAGCAAGAAAAATAATCTTAAATATATCGGGAAATACCTTGCCGACATACTATTGTAAATCGACAAGTGCCCCCAAATAAATTGTGTAACCCTAGTACAGTAGGGTATAATATTGTGGGAAAAGTAAACAATAACATTTAAATAAAAATGGCTTCCTCGTTTTTCATTCTCTTCTTCAAATTTATTTGATTTCAATGCTCTGTACGTACCTGAAAAAGATAGAAAATATATATGTTAACTTTATAATGTTTGTTCATCTTATTCAGATCGTCAATATAACACTATTATCAACATAGTTACAGTTAAAACACCGGAAAACAGAATGATGTGAATTACCGCTACTGGGTAACTGACAGCGAAAAAATGTCTTGGCATGGCTGTAGTTGTGCATAACGCGCATCAAGTTTTTAAAATGAAATTTTGGGGTAAAAAAGTGCGCCTTATACACAACTTTTTACGGTAAAGGGAACTTTTCACGTTTCGGTCAATTGACTAAATTAAACAACAATAGGGCCATGATGGCCATGAATCGCTCACCTGACTAACCAAATACAATCACAACCCAGTTTTCATCAAGATAAACATTCTGACCAAAGGTTTTTCTATTATTTGAGCTAGTGACCTAGTTTTTGACCCAAGATGACCCAAATACAATCCCAACCCAGATTTTATCAAGATAAACATTCTGACCATATTTCATAAAGATTGGATGAAAACTGTGACCTTTATTGTCTATACAAGGTTTTTCTATTATTTGACCTAGTGACCTAGTTTTTGACATAGTGACCTAGTTTTTGACCCCAGATGACCCAACTACAATCCCAACCCAGATTTCATCAAGATAAACATTCTGACTAAATTTCATAAAGATTGGATGAAAACTGCAACCTCTATTGTCTACACAAGGTTTTTCTATTACACTGTAACTCCAATATAACGCGGATGACGGGGTCCAAGCCACGCAACCGCGTTATAAACGGACAGCGTTATAAGTTTTGAGCTAATTTATTGCAGGGGGATATAAAAACAGGTAAAGTATAGCCTATAATATAGGTCCTGTGTATTGCCATGCTGTGTTGTCATCCGCAAATACTTGCATATAAACCGAATCGAACGATAACGTAATACATACCGCTTTTCTAATGTGCACATGCATCCTATAATCCAATATAATTACAACATCAATTACGAAAAAAATAATCTTTAACATTTATGACGAGAAATATGAGATTCATAAACACATCCATATGTCGACGCCAATTTTCAGAAAAAGAGTACAGTGCATTATGGGACAGAGCTTTAATTGGGAGAGCGACTTTAAATTTAGATTGAATGCAATACGACACATGTACAAAGAAATGTTTTATTGCGTCATACGCGTCATGTAAAAATCGTGCTTTCCGTGGACTTTCTGATAAATGGCGTAAATTAAAGTGAATCTCTGTTAAGTATACTGCGTTAGCACGTAAATAAATCGTTAGGATTATTTAATTTATTATTCGTACACGTACAGAAACAACAGAAACATTAAACATAAACAAAGATCTTTTTATTTATCAAGCATGTATAGCATATAATAAACGATAACACTGTCAAAGTTTATACAATGAAATACAATACACAATACATACAAAACATTAACAGGTAATTCATCTATCCAACCGCTGCTGCCCTCGAACCCTCCTGCACCAACGCCGTGTATAAGTTCGTGGTAGGCCTTTGCTTGGCCATGCACGATTGGCCCCGATAGTGTTTCCTTCACTCCGTTCCTGGTTGAACCAGTCTATCATGGCTTTTTCAAGTTGAGAATCTTTTGCGGTGCGCTGGCGTTTCCACTGTGACCCTTCGCAGTCCATGTCTGCCAGACTTGATCGCAGTTTCGACTCATCTGTTAACCAACCACGCAGAGTATATTCTGCGATGTTTAGGTCTCTCGAGACCGTTGCCTGCGCATCTCCACGCCGTAGCCGGTCAACTACATTCAATTTCTCCGCAATACTGTATGCCTTCCTTTTTCGTGATTCTATGTTGCTGTACTCAATAATATCAGAACGATAATGAATGTCACCAAAACTTACCCTGTTTTATACTAACTGTGCGCAGTATATTTCACAGCCGCTCCTTTCATATGGACAAACTGCAATCAAATCAAAGTAAAAATGTTTTAATCGTTTTGAATAATTTTTATTTGATAATTATTCCACTTGCACTTACCTTATTGAAAATAGCGCACTGACAGAGCCGCTCTGATAGAGAAAACATGTAATAAACACTGACTCGCAAGTTTTCACACCTTTATTGACCTTTATTGACATTACACAAGAGATTAACACCAGTTAGCTTTCTCGTGTCGTTTAACTTCTAATCGATTAAAATCGATTAAAATCGGTTAAACAGACGGATAAAGCAAGCAGGCTGTGATCGCCGCAATCTTTGAATTTTCTGAAAATACATGAAGATGCATAACATTGATTTGAATCAGAAATGGAAGGTTGGAGCAAAAACGGGATCCAAGCACCCCCCCGCGTTATATTGGACACAGCGTTATAACGGACCGCACTATATTGGAGTTACAGTGTATTTGACCTAGTTTTTGACCTAGTGACCTACTTTTTGACTCCAGATGACCCAAATACATTCTCAAGCCAGATTTTATCAAGATAAATGTTCTGACTGAATTTCATAAAGATTTGATGAAAACTGCGACCTCTATTGTCTAAACAATGTTTTTCTATTATTTGACCTAGTTTTTGACCTAGTTTTTGACCCCAGATGACCCAAATACAATCCCAACCCAGATTTCATCAAGATAAACATTCTGACCAAATTTCATAAACATTGGATGAAAACTGTGACCTCCACTGTCTACACAAACAAATTGTTGATGATTTTTCAATTATTTGACCTAGTGACCTAGTTTTTGACCCCAAATTATCCAAATACAATCCCAACCCAGATTTCATCAAAATAAACATTCTGACCAAATTTCATAAAGATTGGATGAAAACTGCGACCTCTATTGTCTACACAAGTTTTTTTTCTATTATTTGACCTATTATGTGACCTAGTGACCTAGTTTTTGACCCCAGATGACCCAAATACAATCCCAACCCAGATTTCATCAAGATAAACATTCTGACCAAATTTCATAAAGATTTGATGAAAACTGTGACCTCTACTGTCTACACAAACAAATTGTTGATGCACGCACACACACACAACGAACGCCGGACATCACACGGTCACATAAGCTCACCATGTCACTTCGTGACAGGTGAGCTAAAATGTTCCATTTTCGCAAATTTTTGTTGTAGTTATGATATGTGTGAGGAAACAGTAACTGTACATAAACTGTGCTCTAAAATATTCATTATATGTATATTTTGAGGATTTAAAAACATGAACATTATAGAGCGTTGCAACGCAAAACAATTGAATAATTTGTAGAGTTCTGCTGCTGTCTTTATGTTTTTTGAAACTACGAGGACTGCTTATATAAAGTTTGGAATAAATCAATCATAGTATGAGCACGAATGGCAGAGTGGTCTAAGCGATATACTCCAGGGTTCAGTGAATCGAGCCCATTTGAACGTTACTTTTTTCTTTCTTTAATAGTTTATAATAGAGCTCTTTATATCCAATGTTTACATGTACATGTATTAATATAAAGCATTTAATGACAATTATCAATACATGCAAAAATCTTTAAAAAGGTCCCTCTAAGGACAAAGTTTTATGAATTGGTTTCTTATACTTTACATTTGATCTTGAACAGTGAACTTAACTTCAGACCTAGGGGCCTGGTTCTTGCACTCTTTCAAACCATGCTTGTTACTTCAACCAAATAATAAGACAATCTATCTAATTGCAATGGACAACGTGTTTTCCATTTGTCTCTTTCAGAGTTCATATGATAACAAGATGTGTTTGTGAAACACAATGTCCCCCTATATGAAGTTTGACCTTGTATGATGACCTTGACCTTGTGAAGGATGACCTTGACCTTGACCTTTCACCACTCAAAATGTGCAGCTCCATGAGATACACATGCATGCCAAATATCAATATTCTATCTTCAATATTGCAAAAGTATTCATAAAATAAGCGATTTGGGCCACATATATTTGACCTCTGACCTTGAAGGATGACCTTGACCTTGACCTTTCACCAATTAAAATGTGCAGCTCCATGAGATGCACTGAGATGCACATGCATGCCAAATATCAAGTTGCTATCTTCAATGTTGCAAAAGTATTTATGAAATAAGCGATTTGGGCCACATATATTTGACCTCTGACCTTGAAGGATGACCTTGACCTTTCACCACTCAAAATGTGCAGCTCCATGAGATACACATGCATGCCAAATATCAAGTTGCTATCTTCAATATTGCAAAAGTATTCATAAAATGAGCGATTTGGGCCACATATATTTGACCTCTGACCTTGAAGGATGACCTTGACCTTTCACCACTTAAAATGTGCAGCTCCATGAGATACACATGCATGCCAAATATCAAGTTTCTATCTTCAATATTGCAAAAGTATTCATAAAATAAGCGATTTGGGCCACATATATTTGACCTCTGACCTTGAAGGATGACCTTGACCTTGACCTTTCACCACTTAAAATGTGCAGCACCATGAGATGCACATGCATGCCAAATATCAAGTTGCTATCTTCAATGTTGCAAAAGTATTTATGAAATAAGCGATTTGGGCCACATATATTTGACCTCTGACCTTGAAGGATGACCTTGACCTTGACCTTTCACCACTCAAAATGTGCAGCTCCATGAGATACACACAGTCTAGAGAATCATGCCAAGAAAATGGCTCGTTCAGGCTGGCTTGGCTGAAGCATATTTACAGTTATGCTAATGAGCCACATGTGGGTTGTGGTCAGTCTCTCAGCATGTTAGGGTAATTAGGGGCTATAAAACTGCCATAAATCTGCACAGGGCCGGTGTGGTTTCAAGTTGCTTCCAAGTACTGTTTAACCATGTATTCTAATAATTCTTCTTGTAACAAACAGTTTTGCATGTTTCATGATATATGTTTAGACTGACAAGTTAATTAAAATACAGTAAATGATATAATTTTAAGATATTTAAAATACATGGAATATTTCAAAATTCAGAATTGATAAAAATTAGGTACATGTATGAACAATATGTACTGGAGTCATATTTGAGACATATTGCTACATTATTAATTTCAAAATGTATTGTTTGCAATAAGAACAAAACAAAATATCCAGAAAAAAACAATGTCACACAAATTTATTTACAGATCAATGAAGTAATTAAGCTCACAGTGTGCATTGTTTTGATATTTTAATCGAAGTTGACACTGAAATTACACTAATCTATGGGAGTTAACAAAAATTTTGCCAAGCAAATGACAAAAATGCTCATTATCGACAGTGTAGATCCTTTGATTTTGTATGCACGAGATTTTAAACATAAAATCTAAAATCTATTAAATTTTAAAATATAAAGTTAAGTGACATGTTGAAAAATTTCTAAACACTACGAGTAAAAAAATGTTCAAACAACCAGAGTAAATATTGTCCTCAATCATTTATAACTTAAGCTTAAATCTGTTCTAGGCTCTCCAAAAGGTGCAACACTTTGTGCACAACAGAAAGCTCATTGAACGGCTCTTTAATTGTTTCTCAGGTTCTACTTAACTTTAATCTTTTTGAATTCACGCATGCAAAGGTATAATCATGTATTGCTTTAAATGAGTCCTCAATAATATTGATACTGACCATGCATATTCTATTTAAGAGATAATGTCCAGGTCAAGTAAACAACTTACAAATTACACTATTACAGAGTTATAGTACTAAGGCAATTCAGTCCTAATATAGTATGACGCCATGAACGACTTTTGCAAAATAAGTATTATAACTCTGATGAGACAGCTCCTACAGGATGTACATGATTAGGTTAAACTATGTTTGCTAATGTATGAACAAATAATGCTTGGCACAAAATATATGATGTTATAAATTATGCAACCTTTCATCCAATAATTTTTTGTTGTTGAGGCAAACAAAACTAAATTCTTTGAATATTCATATACAACTGATTGAAATAATATTGGATCTGTATTGGTTATAATTTCTTATGTTTCAATTCACTTACCTTGATTTAAAATTAATTTCTTTCATTAGATACTGTAAAACATTCAAGACTATGTTACATAAACAAATATGTCTCTCATAATTTACAAGAATTATTTATTGCTAATATCATCATTACAAGCACGTCTAAACTGATATTTTGATATCTTGAAAGGTGGCATTCAAACCAACAAATTTTGATCCATTCTTCTTTTGTAAACAGTTGTGTGTGCTCAGCTATTAATGTATCTATTATGCTTTCATCAATGTCAACAGTATGGAATAAAGGTGATGACTCGTGAATCACAGCTAGTCTTGGCTATAAGTCTGTATAATTCCAGAGAGGACAATACACAATCTTCTTCGCCCAAAAGCTCAGACAATATTTGCTATATTTGCACATGGTTGTGAACTGTCTGTATCTTGAAAGCAGTATCAATTCAAAACAGAACGAACAGGTAAAACTTCCGTTCTATCTAAATCTATAATTCCACCAGGATATTTCTGTAAAGTTCTTCTGAAATAAAACTTTTTTAGTTTCTGATCAGTCTTCTTTAGATACAAATAGAAATCTTCAAGACTAATAGTATTTTCCTTTTCTGTTCGAGACACTCTGAATAACTTGGAAAACTTCATTATATTCCAGGCCTTTCATTTTGAAAGTTAAACAAAAAAAATCAGTAAAAACATGCAAAATATTAAAACCTGATTAATATTTTTCGAAATATTTTTGCAGTGATCTTTTGTCTTCAATTCATAATTACCTGACAGGTAAAAAAAAAAACTTGCAAAACAAGCCTACTCTGCTTGTAAATATGACACATGCTCACACAAGCCTGCGATCTCACGCATACACACACGCCTGAACGCACTCGCTTCAACTACTACAAAATTAAAAAATTAAACCCTGTTTTCCCAGAATGAAGCCTAACTTATCTTTTTCATTAATGATTTGAAAAAACACACATCTCGCCTAGTGCTTTAATACACACTCTTTATAAATTTATGGGTTGTGTCAACTTGCGATATAAAAAGCTATAACATATTGAAAACTGAGTTGCGTCTAAGATTATTCAATAGCGAACAATTTCAGTGCCTTCAGTGCTTTGATTGATTAATGTTAAACAACCCACTACATGACTGTATACCAACCCATTACCTCATAAATGCTGAATGTAAAATGAATAGAAGACGTACTTGTTACATATACAGAAACAAACAGTTGGTACACTAAATGATGCATCATGTTTTATTTTATTTACATACAAAGATCATTCAATCTAATTCAAGTTAATAAGATTGCTTAGACCCAATTGCAAATGAGCAAATTGCAATCATCATAAAAAACGGTTTAACCAGAAACACGTAATATCGATGCCTGGACGCAAAACCATGCCAAACTTCTACAGGAGTTAAGTATAGTTTGTGCTGTCATTAATCTCCAGGACTGACACTCAACATTTACAAATATGCATAAATTCAACTTACCTTCTGTTTTCAGATGTCAGTAGAAATGGTTGTTGTTGAAAAAATTCAAACAATTTCCCCGCAATGTTTATTATGCACAAGGTATTAAATCTCGATTTCCAACAATTTTTGCAGGTGCTTCCATGATTTTGTAGTGAATAAAACACTGTGTAGCTGTGAAATACTAAAAACCCAGAAGCTACCTCAGAATTGAAGTTTTGGCATACCAGCCAACTTCTTATCAACTACAATGGCCCCTTAATTACTCTAATCATGATGGGGTGCTGACCACAGCACACATTAATGGGCATCTTGCCATTATCTGTAACTGTACATATGGTTGTCACTGACCAGCCTGAATGAGCCATTTTCGTGGCATGATTCTCTGGACTGCACATGCATGCTCAATTTCAAGTTGCTATCTTCAATATTGCAAAAGTATTCATAAAATGAGCGATTTGGGCCACATATATTTGACCTCTGACCTTGAACGATGACCTTGACCTTGACCTTTCACCACTCAAAATGTGCAGCTTCATGAGATACACATGCATGCCAAATATGAAGTTGCTATCTTCAATATAGCAAAAGTTATTGCCAAATGTTAAAGTTGGCGCAAACAGACAGACCAACAGACCAACAGACAGGGCAAAAACAATATGTCCCCCACTACTATAGTGGGGGACATAAAAAGTTAGTACAAATAACACCAACAGACCTCTTTTTAGATTTGTTGAAAATATAGCAAGTATGATGACACTTGTTTTATTTGAACCATGAAGATAAATTAAACTTGTATGCAATCATCAACACATGCATATGCCGTCAGAATATTGGATTCTTATTAGGCAACACATACAATATCCTGATAAAAATTTGCTTTACAAAACAATTAAGTATTAATATCACATAAACATTCTAAAGTCATAATAAGATAATCGATCAATATATCTTAACACGAGCAGCGCATAACGGACGCCAGCGCTCCGCTGCGGGTGCAGTTTTAAATAAATGTAAGCTTGTCAGATTTTTTTTAGAGGTTGCAGTTACCTTGACCTTTGACCTAGTGACCCCAAAATGGGTGTGGCGTGTAGAACTCATCAAGGTGTATCCAAATATGAAGTTTAAAAGTTGTAGGTGGAAGCACTTTGATTTTAAAGCAAAATGTTAAGGTTTTAGCACGACGTGGACGGCGGATGGCTGACGTTGGATGACACGACTAGCAGGCTATGACATTACCTCTGGTTTTCTATGAAAACAGCCGTGCTTACAAATAAATATTAGAGAAAGATTGAACTCATTAATCATTTAATCATACAGACGGCTATGTTGATTAACATTTCGATGTTAATGCGTTGTAACTCTGGGAGCTCACTTTGGTGTAAACCAGATTTTGACCCAAACTTAGGTATACACACTACCATGCGTTTGATATGTTTTTGTTTCGATATTTTGTAATAGCAATTATAGAAGTGGTTTGAAGTGGTACGCCATCTTATCATTGGCTATAGTATAGTCATTGTTTAAATAATGTCTAATGCCTTATTAATTCAGAAGTGTAAATAAAATCAAACGCTAATGTATACAGTCCTTTTAGAGTTGTATTAACTGTAATGGTGAGAAATTCAGAATCAGGTCCGTTCTACTTAAAACCATACACCGGACTTCTTTTCAAATCTATTTGCCTACAATATCAGAGCTCCAGATAAGGTTTTGTGAAATTCTTAAATTACTACCAGATTTTCAAAAAGAATTCTTAACTCTGAAATTTTATTTTTAACGTTACTACTAAGTTTTGGAAAATAATTCTTATTTTTTCTAAATGATCTAAAAATAAATAATAATGGTTATTTTCATGCAAAAAAAATCAAAATAAACATACTAGCAACTTTATTTATACGAGTTCAACAGTGTCTTTTCAGTATTATACAATTTTATTTTTCCAATACCTTCATATGCCCAAACTGTGCTTAGATTGCATGCCTTAGATGAATTTTTACATATTTCACATTTAAAACGGGTCTCCCCTTCAATCTTTTCAACGATTAGCCACGTGACTTGTCCCTCCCACTTGTTCAAAAAAAAAATTGTGTTTAAGTTTGGACCTGTCGTGTCGCGGTTTTGTTTAGCTTTTCCGACTGTGTCGGCAACTGAACATACAACATTGTATAAGATCTTTTCTATAATGTCTTTCTAAACATTTAACGTCGGCTCACTTTGCGTACAATATGTTAAAAGCGTGTTTTTGGACGCTTTGCAGTTTTTTAGGACGCTCTCTAGGCGCTGCCATTGTTTTTTGACAGATAGACTGTATACGCCGCTTTTATTGGAAAAAATGCGCTTTGTTAAACAAACCCGATAACCATTCTTATAATATAAGCACCGCAAAGATCTTTAATACGCGAAAAGAACTCAATAAAAATCGATACAAACCGATGTAAAAATAATATTCGTAACTTGATTTTGTAATTCTTAATGGAACGACAAGACTTTAAAATAAATACGTAACGGACTTGAAAATAATTTGTAATTACGAAAATACGACCCTTATCTGGAGCTCTGACATTATGCTAGGTTTGTTATTTCAACATTGAATGCTAAACCAAACCCCAGCTTGGAACAAAAGCTTAAAGTCACGGCCTATAGATTAATAAATCTTTGTTGATGATGGGAAACTCTGAAAACCATCAAGGTTGTCAAGACACACAATTATTACACTTACATAATACAAGCACCATTCATGGCAAGGATACAGCAGAAATAAAAGCTACATGTTTAAGAAATAAATAACATGTAAGCGTTGGTTATTGCGGTTATAACCAATGGTTTGCGTAGTAATTAAACCACGAGTGGTTTGATAACAAGCATCGGAACAACAAACGTGCAGACAATGTTAGACAAATTGCAGACAATTTGTAATTTGCTAAAATCAGACATTTGGCCTGAAAGGGACGTTTGAACCTGACCTTTGATCTCTGATTGTTACATTGACATTTGAGCTACAAGAGAGAAGATTGTTACACATGACACACATTTGATCTCTGATTCTTTACTTGACATTTGAGCTACTTGAGAGAAGATTGTTACACATGACACACATTTGATCTCTGATTCTTTACTTGACATTTGAGCTACTAGAGAGAAGATTGTTACACATGACACACATTTGATCTCTGATTCTTTACTTGACATTTGAGCTTCTAGAGAGAAAATTGTTACACATGACACACATTTGATCTCTAATTGTTACATTGACATTTGAGCTACTAGAGAGATTGTTACACATGACACATTTGATCTCTGATTCTTTTCTTGACATTTGAGCTCACTAGAGAGAAGATTGTTACACATGACACACAATCTCTAATGGTTAACATGTGAAGTGCATCATATTAAAATTGCATGATGAATGACAAAGGCACTGTCAGTGAACAATGTGCTTTCAGGCTAAATATTAAGATGGTCGTAATCAATTTTTAGATAGCGGCATGAATGAAAAATTACAGTGCAGACGACTTTGTCGTAACACGTGCAGGCAAATAAAAGCCACAGTCACATTGAATCTTATAAAAACAAGAAAAGTTGTTGAAATGATAAACTTTGTTTATGGATCGGTGCAAATACCTTGATAAACAGTATAATAATTAAGTGTAGGGTAATTAAAAGGTAGTAATAAGTGTAGGGTAATGATGTTTATGAATTGCAATTCTCCTCAGTGATATCTACACACCCATGACAGTTCATGTTGAAATATTGTAGTCTACAGTACAGCCAAAGCGGAACAAACGTATTTCGCGATCCGCGGCGGCAAGGCGAAACGAGTCGATGCCGCGTCAGTCATTGAAGCCGCGTCAGTATGCGGCGGCAAGTCGCATTACGCCGCGAAACTTCGCATCTGTCCGCCGAGGCATGCCGCTATCCGCGACATGATGCCGAGTCGATGCGCATCATGAAATAAAAAATCTTTTTTAAAATTATTAGTTACATGTAGTTAACACATTTTGAAAGAACAATTATAATAATAATTAAATTTATTATAAATTTATTGTGCGCGGATTGTATTAGCATATACATGTAAGCATAGTTAATGTGTCTGGCCAATTAAGTTTGTTTCCCGCCCTTAGTGTATGTATTTCACACATAAACAAGGTCACGTAATTATGTTTTCGCACATACAAGTGGTCAAGGCTCCAGCATATGGTGGATTTATAAATTAATTGCATGTTGATTTTGCTATTAAATTTAAGCTGAGAAAATGAGCAGTTTGAAGCCACATCAATAATCAAGACGGTGACGACGTATTTGTTGTTTTGTTAATTATCAGCTTATTAAAACTATTGTTTGAATATGCGTATATAAACACGTTTTATTTCGTTCATATTATACAGTTAATATCGCTACTAATTACCCGATAATCCCGTATATTCCAGTTTTAAAGCAAATGCTGGTAAATATTTACGATACACAAACATTCTCGATATTTCCTTAAGTATCAAATACATTTTGGCATTGGTTACTATTTATAGAGATGATGAAATAACGTCTAATCGGGGCGTTTTTTTTTCCACTGAACACGCGATTTACGCCCGACGTGATGTTCATGTATTTATACAACACAAAATACACCCAAACTTTCCAAACGACGTTCTACACGTCTGCATAATTTTCGCGCGCTTTTTATGAAACAAAGGATATTTTAGCACTGTTTATTTGACGCTAGAATTTGTCAAAGGTCGCGTTAGCATTAAAATTCGGAAGTGTGTTTCGTATTACAAATTTAATAATGATAATGATAATCGAACGAAACATTAACAGTTGCGCGTAATTAATTCTACGCTACACATACATGTATGTACATGTAGGTGGATATCTTTTCACTCGATCCGCCGCGTACGTATGCGGCGGATTTACTCCGCGAAAGTACGCGAGGTTAACACAGACTCGGCGTCGTTGCGCGGATCGATGCCGAGTGCCACGGCGATACACCGCGTGAACACACGATTCAGCTGCCGCGTACTAATAATCTGGCCGTGGCGTAGCCGCGGATTATGTTTGTGCCGCGTTAGTTGTACTGTATATAAGATACATAATGTAAAGCCTTAAACGTTACATCATACAAACACAACAAAGGGCAATAACTCTTAATAAACAGCTGCGCCATGAGCGCATGATACGCCCGTCGTTCGCCAATGAAGTAGTAAGGTAATAAATAACCCTTTGAATCATTTTTTTACTTCAGTTTATTTGTATTTGAATACATGGTTTATTTTATAAGTACATGAGCATGGAGCGCCGTCTCCTTGACATTCATACCATATCTTTTTTTGAGTATATGTATGCATTTCTTTAGAGGATATGGAGTTGAAGTAAACCTGTTATAGATATTTTGACCAATAATAAAAGAGAAATGTAGATGGGTAAGTGGTAGTGTACAATCGGAATAGAAAAAAGCTCACCTTGTTCAATTTTTCAGGGATACTAAAAAAAAAAAAAAAAAAATCCATCGAAGGATATTTGAGGTACAGTAGGACATTCAATGAAATCACGAAATTTTGACGAACAAAGTCCCATAACTCTGGAACGACAATTCAGAATTCCGTCAAAAACGAAAGGGGATCAGGGTTTATCAATATTAAGATTGTGTTGAAATTTGAAAAAAATCCATCGAAGGATATTTGAGCTACAGTAGGACATTCAATGAAATCACGAAATTTTGACGAATAAAGTCCCATAACTCTGGAACGACAATTCAGAATTCCGTCAAAAACGAAAGGGGATCAGGGTTTATCAATATTAAGATTGTGTTGAAATTTGAAAAAAATCCATCGAAGGATATTTGAGCTACAGTAGGACATTCAATGAAATCACGAAATTTTGACGAACAAAGTCCCATAACTCTGGAACGACAATTCAGAATTCCGTCAAAAACGAAAGGGGATCAGGGTTTATCAATATTAAGATTGTGTTAAAATTTGAAGAAAATCTGTCAAAGGATATTTGACGTAGCGTACGACATTAACAGACGGACGGACGGACGGACAGACGGACGCGGGGTATACCATAATACGTCCCGTCATAGACGGGCGTATAAAAAAGTGCAGGTTTTATGGTTATTGTACATCGCACATCTTCCCATTAATTTCTACACATTCATGAAGTTTCATGTTGAAATAGTGTAGCATATCTAAGATATTGCCCTGAAAAGTTTTATCATACAAATAAAACAAACACTTCTCACTATCAATATGACCATCTGTCTATAATCTTCCTTGTTAGGCCACGGCTTTTATATTTCTTGGTTTACAAAACCGCCGACCCTAATTTTTGGAAAAAGGGAAAAAAAATAAAATCGGAAAATCGTCTTTTTTTTAAATATTTTATTCCCGACCGCACTGCAAAACGAGCGAAACGAGAAAAAAAAACGATCCGGTTTGAGTACGGTTGCGAATAAAATCAAGTAAGTACAATCAACGATTGGTTCACATATATTGCAGAGATCGGGATATTTTTCAATGTGACACATTATGTACCAGTCCTTTTATGGGCACTTCTCAAAATTTATTTCGGGTAAAAATTACAGACAATAAGAAAATCAGCGTCAGTAAAATGTCGACCCCATCAAAATTTATTTCCGAGTCTGTGACGCAACTATATTGTTTAACATGTTAATTATATTAAACAAACCCGATATTATAGTAGATAAAAAAGTATTTGATAATTAGTATAAATAATCCAATAAAACACTGCCATTATTTACGATATATGTGTTTAGGAATTTTGTAAACACGTCCGCCATAGTTTATAGGAACTGTACAGAAAGTTTGGAAATCGGAACAAATCGGTATATCTCGGAAAATCATTGATAAATGTATTTGTCGTTTCAATGCTTAGGGCCGAGTAATTTCGGCAAATCGGAACTCAACTTGCGTAAAACACTAGCTCAATTAACCATTAAACTCCGCCTCCGTTCTCGGCAAAAGATTCGAAGGCGGAGCTATGCACGTGCTTTTATTAAATTGGAGGATTGCAATTGAGAAACAAACACACGATTGGTTCGGCATGTTGATTGCTAGACAAAGGAAGCCAATATTTTCGGCGCGAAATTTGTCGCTTTATTGCTTCCGACAGAAAGCGGCTTTCCTTTGATGACGTCAAACTGTCAATTCACACAGACTGCACATTTTCGGAAGACTTTAACTGACTCCTTGTTTACAATTCCGGTAAAAAAAACACTTGCTAACATTAAACTTTGGATTAAATTATCAAAATAAAGCAAAAGCGAAGTTGACAAATATGATTAAATTAATTCGCATCAGTTCAAATAAGACGTTTTGCGTTGTAAATCAACGAGTTTTCATGACAACAATAACTTTGACAAACATTACCGCGACGACGCATGGATCGATCTACCTCGATTTTTTTTCATGTACGATCTCATAAGTCGAGTAAGAGCAAACACATACCGGGTAATTTGTGTATGAGTAGTTTATCTTATATAAGATTTATGCAACGGGCATTGCATTGCGTAATGAAGCGCATCGAATTATGGAAATGAAGCGCAGTTTTTCGTTTCAATGGGAGAAGAACGCATGTCATGTAATGGAGTGTTTAAAATTGCCTGATGTTACAAAAGGTGCTTTTAGGACTCATTTCATTTGAAGATATAGATGTGTTTCATTGCATAATTTGATTTTTTTTCTCTGTGTTAAGGTTATAAAAGATATGTTGTCTTTGTTCTGATGTTATTAGTATTAACTTTTTTTTCCGATGTTTTTTTTTTTTTTTTTTTTTTTTTCGACCGCCCGATGGACCATTTTCAAAATAATTTTTGTAAACCAATAAAAAAAAAAGTCGTGGCCTTAAGAAGAACACTCACTGATAATAACATTAAACAAGGGCTGTTTGTAAAACATGCATGCCCCCCATATGGGCTCTCCGTTGTAGTGAGAGCCATTGTGTGAATATGTTTTTTGTCACTGTGACCTTGACCTTTGACCTAGTGACCTGAAAATCAATAGGGGTCATCTGCCAGTCATGATCAAAGTACCTATGAAGTTTCATGATCCTAGCCATAAGCATTCTTGAGTTATCATCCGGACACTATTTTACTATTTCGGGTCACCGTGACCTTGACCTTTGACCTAGTGACCTGAAAATCAATAGGGGTCATCTGCGAGTCATGATCATTCTACCTATTAAGTTTCATGATCCTAGGAATAAGCGTTCTTCAGTTATCATCCGGAAACCATTTTACTATTTCGGGTCACTGTGACCTTGACCTTTGACCTAGTGACCTGAAAATCAATAGGGGTCATCTGCGAGTCATGATCAATCTACCAATCAAGTTTCATGATCCTAGGCCGAAGCATTCTTGAGTTATCATCCGGAAACCATTTTACTATTTCGGTTCACCGTGACCTTGACCTTTGACCTAGTGACCTCAAAATCAATAGGGGTCATCTGCGAGTCCTGATCAATCTACCTATCAAGTTTCATGATCCTAGGCCTAAGCGTTCTTGAGTTATCATCCGGAAACCATTTTACTATTTCGGGTCACTGTGACCTTGACCTTTGACCTAGTGACCTGAAAATCAATAGGGGTCATCTGCGAGTCATGATCAATCTACCTATCAAGTTTCATGATCCTAGGCCTAAGCGTTCTTGAGTTATCATCCGGAAACCATTTTACTATTTCGGGTCACCATGACCTTGACCTTTGACCTAGTGACCTCACAATCAATAGGGGTCATCTGCGAGTCATGATCAATGTACCTATGAAGTTTCATGATCCTAGGCCCAAGCGTTCTTGAGTTATCGTCTGACAACCACCTGGTGGACGGACCGACAGACCGACTGACCGACATGAGCAAAGCAATATACCCCCTCTTCTTCGAAGGGGGGCATAATAAAATATTGTTGCTTACTGTATAATGCAAATTTTATACAAAATAAACACAACAAAAACATGTTTGGGAACTTAAATGTGGCCCCACAAGCAATTTTGACCCATTTGTTAAAAAAATGACATTTTGAGATATCATCATTTTCTGGTAGAGTAGAGTTTGGGGAATCAAAGTATGAAATTTTGTGCAAAAATTCCTAGTATTTTTCATTATACAGCCTTTTTCGTGAACACAATGTATGAAATAAATAAATTGCAAAAGTCTAAATGAGTTTGTTTTTATTACTCATAAACTACTCATTTTAAGCATTATTCAAGTAAACGAATACACAAGTAAAATAGTTTTAAAATGTTTACATATAAACACATGTTTACATATAAAAAAAAAGCATCTTTTTTAAATTAAAAATGGTTTCCATGGTTACCATTATTTCAATGTTGGTATTTTATCCCCAAATAAACATTTTTTCTATGTTTTAAACATAAAACATAAAATTCGTCACAACAATCTTGATGAATAATTATAGAAATGTGTACGCAATTATTAATATTTGTGAAAATGCATAAAATTGAACAAATGAACTGAGCTGTTTTAATTATTGACATTCCAAAACTTATTAATGTAAACTGTAATAACTTAATGAGAAATACTGTTATATAAAATCATTTTGCATGCAAAGTACATGTCAATACACAAAATCCACATACCCAGACCACTGAAAGCTTTTAATAATTTGAAGCAAAAATCTGGTCGTCATGTTAACCATTTGTCTTTAACATTGTAAAAAAGTGCCTTCAAATAAAGGCTGCAGGTTCAACATTAGTAACGTTGAAATTGTACCCTGTACTTAAATTGATACATGACAAATGGCAAAAATATCATTGCAAAGTCAATGTGTATGACTTAATGTTATATTTCATTCAATTAAAGTAACATTAATACTGTTATCTCCGTATCTAATCCAATTACATAGCTTTATAAGTATGAACTGATTGAATAACTTTAATTCATATAAAGAAGAGGTTTTAACAATATACTGGTTATTCAAAAATCTTACAAATTAGAAACAATGCAATGTATCACTATTTGATTATTTTCAAAGATGAACCTGGTTTGTATTATTTTTTCTTATTAAAAAACCACACAACATGGGCTATTCTTGAAATGCATGTAAATTAACATACCCTACACGACCCGTGATTGTTGTCTAATTCGCGGAGTCAAGGCGGGCGTTTTGCTTTTTGAGTGGAAAATCACTGCGATTTCACGTGATTTGTCACCCCGACGTCGCGCGAGAGCAAGATAATCTTCGCGCTGAACCCCCCTCAATGTTGTGGTGCAGATTCGCTGCAATTCGCCGTGATGGCAGTGGAATCGGTGACAACAATGACTCGCCAATTCATGCATAGAAACCGAATCGTATTTAACTGTATACATGTTACATAACGCTTCTAATGTTCACAATAATCCGATAATCCAACCTCAAAAAAAGAATCTTAAACATTTATGTCGGTAAATATGTTTGAGAATTTCATTAACAAAACCATATGACTACGCCATTTTTCAGAAGTGTAGAGTACAGCGCATAATGTTGGACACAGCTTACATTGGACGAGCGAATTTAAATTTAGATTGAATGCAATACGATCTTACAAAAAAAACGTTTTATAGCGTCATTAGCCTTCATGTAAAAAATGTTTTCCTCCTGGAAATTGTGCTATTAATGCATAATATTATCAAAACATGTTTTCGACACGTAAAGCGTTGTAACAAATTAATATACAATTAAAAATAAATATACCATAAGTATAAATGTTCCGTTAAATTCCTACATGAGAATAATAATTTATGATCCGAAACTCACTTCCGATGTTTTAATGTTAACACGACCTTTACAAATGCTTCCAATATAGTCATCATGTATATTTCCTGACAAAAGAGCGCGAAAATTATGCGGCAATGTACAACGTCAAGGTATACGAGTGTGCAAGTATTGATTTTTTATACAAACTGCATACGCAGAGAACATTGAATTCTGTTGATTTCGGTTAAATGTTTCTTTCGTATTTTTAAAACAGTTATATCGCCAACAATTTGATATTTCTTTAAGTCATTTGAAATCAAACACGCCGTATCCGTATCGTTACTGATAGAAGTAAAATATAATACCTTGACTTGTATAGTTATGTTGTTGTGAGAGACCATCTGAGTAAACGCCGAAAAATATATACAAACTGTTATTTTTTGTCAATGCCCTTTGATCCATTATCGCACTTAATTGGCAGTGCCATCCTGTTGTTTCTGTGATTGTCACATCTGTTCACAGTTTGAACAAGTACAAAGAGTGCCAATTAGACACTAGAACAAACACTATCACCCGCTGGACAATACACAATAAATAATCAAATGTTGAGTTTGTTTTTTTTGTTTTGTGGAAAGTAACGCGAGTAACACGAGTTATGTGCATTGGAGCCTGAAACAGAAAATAAATAAGTATAGCATAATTTAGTCCAAATTGACGTAATCTACCGATTACATTTAACCTTTAAATGAAAGTGTTACTTAAACAATTTTCCGTGTCTTAAGGCGCGAATATTTTGCTAAACACTGTTAACAAAAGGGCTACACATTATAATTCTTAATGAAATGCAAAAATAAGCATTAACATAATTAATAATGTCAATAAACACACACGGTAAAATCAAAGTTTAAATGGAAAACTTATATCATATTTCTTGTAAATTACCAGATTATTAGTTTCGTCTAAATCTAATACCATGTATAGAGAAACAATGTATTTATAACCGACCAATGACGAACCACTATGCAACTTTCAATTTACACAGTGCTACGCTACATGTACCTGTATATGGCAACAATATGGAATTTGAACAGTGGTAGTGTATTCGGGCCTGGAATATAATTGATGTAAGTTTTAATAAACATTCTGCTAATGCAATTAGTTAAATAATGTTTACATGTTATGTTCAATAATTATTGCATGATCATTCTGCGCTGTTATATTAATTTGGAGCCGTTAATTTTTCCGACATTACTTCATCAAGTTCATGTCGGAACGGGAGTAGTTTAGCTAATACGCCCATTGAACACAACAACAACAACAAAAGCTTTAGTATTGCAATGTATAAAGTAAGTGTATACATATATATGTTACATGTAATGTAGTGTAACTCTAAACGTAAATCGCTTAAAAAGGTGAACCACGGCGGTTTGCGGTGATTTGCGCTGATTGCGTAACAGCGAGATACATCGCGCGACGGTCACCGTGGAGTCGCTGAGACATCACCCAAATTTTCTTGTCGCTCGGAAACACCGCGATTTGTCACGTTGCATCGATTGCGGTGATGCGAGAATTGCGGCAAAAATCACGGGTCGTGTAGTGTAATAATGACATAATAAACTAACAAATTCGTTGAATTGATATCCCCCGCCTATATACTTCTGGACACAAAAGTGTTATATTTGACACAAAAAAAGCATTTTTTTGAAGATACAAAGGGCCATAACTCTGTTATTACTGTGAAACCATTTATTTTCTTCGGCACAAAATTTAGCCCTTTTTATAAAAATGACTATTTCGTCCGCTCTTAAATTCGTCCATTTCTGGTTTTGAAAAAAAATGTCCGATTTGTTTGTAATACATGTAATACGCGGTTGCAAAAAAATCGTGCTGGGGAAAGAGAGGTGACACTTGGAAGTCACTTGCAGGAGGTGGGCCTTGTTTGGCATATGCCAATTAACAAGTCTGTTATTTTAGGTGATAGTAACTGTCCCTTATTATTTCATGTCATTGACACGTTCTTTGTTATGATTAGCGGATAAGTGGGACTGAATAATCGTTCACGAGTGTTTTAAACAACGAAGACAATTGCCGATTAGTCTTTTTCCATTACTATCACGGTCAAACTGATAACAATCTTACCTTTATCGGCGCCAATTAGAGAAGGTGCGAACATTATGGGTTATAATTAGCGTAAGCAAATTATTTTGGTCATATTTCAAAAAACAAAGGTACGGGTTTTTATGTATATGTACAAAAATAGTAGATGCAGTTAAAACCAAACAACCAAACACAAATCAAAATGTTCTTTATCAATTTGTCACAAAGCGCAGATATATTTCAGTCAGGTGTTGATCACACATCGTCATATTTTAATTGCGTTTAATAGTATTGTCTTTAATCCGGTTTTGCCGTGTGTAGGCTGTATAATCTGCAACACCCCTGAATAACACAATACACACAATGGGTAATAAAGTTGTTAACAATTAGCGCTAATCAACACTTTTATACCTAAACGAAGTCGACGCATTTGATACAGCCTTATTGCCTTCGCGTTTTACAGGAAATGTCAGTTGTCAGTACACTGTATAATGAACACCCCTTTGTGTCAAAACCGATTTTAACTTGAGTGTGAATAGTCGACTGTTTCATGTTCTTTGTATCAATACCATCTGTGTATCTGTATTATAACTATACCAGTCAACAAACAAGGTGTGCGCTTCCGCATATGGGTATTCGGACGTTCAAAAAATTGACCTACGGTTTAGCGTTCACGCCATCGAACGCATTAAGCAATATAACTCGTTTTTTTTCACTATTTCTTTATTTGCAAAAAATACTAGTGGCTTATAACTTACCTTGCAATCTTTTTTTCTCGCATTTTGGGAGTGTGCGAGTGTTCATTTCGAGCCCTGTGTATATGCGTGGATTACGATGGATTTAAATGCCTCATGCCTACGGTAATTCAGTCTTATTTGTTTCAAATATGGGACATGATTGTTCGTAAGGATCTTGAATTCGTCCATCGGTCGAAGGACGAAAAAGGCGAAAATTAATGTCGGACGAATAATAATGGTTTCACAGTATCAGATGGTGTACAATGCCATTTGGCGTGTATCATCCTATTATCAATATATATACTCATACCAAGTTTCAATGAAATCCGCAAAAGCACTTCCAAGATATGGCTCCGGACACAAAAGTGACGAACAGACAGACGGACAGCCCCAAAACAATATCCCTCCGCCTCTGGCGGGGGATATATACTCGTACCAAGTTTCAATGAAATCTGCCAAAGCACTTCCAAGATATGGCTCCGGACACAAAAGTGCCTATAGTAAAAAGCATTTTTTCAAGATACAAAGGGCCATAACTCTGTTTTAACAGATGGTATACAATGCCATTTGGCGTGCATCATCCTCTTATGCATATATATACTCATACCAAGTTTCAATGAAATCCGCCAAAGCACTTCCAAGATATGGCTCCGAACACAAAAGTGCCTATAGTAAAAAGCATTTTTTCAAGATACAAAGGGCCATAACTCTATTTTTAACAGATGGTGTACAATGCCATTTGGCGTGCATCATCCTCTTATGCATATATATACTCATATCAAGTTTCAATGAAATCCGCCAAAGCACTTCCAAGATATGGCTCCGGACACAAAAGTGCCTATAGTAAAAAGCATTTTTTCAAGATACAAAGGGCCATAACTCTATTTTTAACAGATGGTGTACAATGGCATTTGGCGTGCATTATCCTCTTATGCATATATATTCTCTTACTAAGTTTCAATGAAATCCTCCAAAGCACTTCCAAGATATGGCTCCGGACACAAAAGTGCCGGACGGACAGACGGACGACCGGACGGACGGACAACGCCAAAACAATATCCCTCCGCCTCTGGTGGGGGAGAATTAATGAAACATTGACATAATTAACCCTTCATTGCAGGCAAATCAACAATAAATGCAAACATACCTGTAATTATACTTTACTGCACACAAATCCCTATATACAGCATTTATTAATGCCTTTATTGTCAGCAATTTTTCAAAACATTCAAAATAATTAAACAATTACTTTGGAATAAGAGGCTTGGGACATGTTTTCTCTTTTGCTTACTCAGACCTGAACAATTTCGAAAATGTGATCATACAAGTACCACATTTACACAAGTACATACTGTCTTGCTAAAGGGAGCACTGGAATGGTCTTGAGTGGTCAGGAATGGCATTCTTATTCAGAGGCGTCGGAAGCAAATTGACATTTGGGCCGCGGCGGGGTTGGGTATGGGAAGGGGTATCCCCCTCCCATTGGTGGGGGTCCAGAGCCTCCCCCGGATTTTTTTTTTCAAATTTAGCATCAAACTGCGCATTCTGGTGCATTTTTATACCTGCTACCTGACCTTAAACATGTCTATTGCAGGCATATTCTGTAAGACAAAAGTTGCGACAGACAGACAATCGATGGAGAAGTGATCTCTTTATGTCAAAGTTTGTACTTTGTAGCAGGCGACACAACGATAGGGATCATGTGGGTTAAAATAATGTTCTTTGGATTTTTTTTTCCACAATTCCGTTTTTGAAATTTGAATTTCGTTAGTTTGGAGTAGAAATATTAAAATGACACAAAAAAGTGGTAAAAAACATTAAATAAGTTTTTTAGAATAATCGATTTACTTCGAGTTATTACAATTAATTCAGGTATCTTGAGGTATCTTTAATTTTGTGATACACTGTAACTCCAATATAGTGCGGTCCGTTATAACGCTGTGTCCAATATAACGCGGGGGGTCCTTGGATCCCGTTTTTTCTCCAACCTTCCATTTCTGATTCAAATCCATGTTATGCAACTTCATGTATTTTCATAAATTCAAAGAAGCCGGCGATCACAGCTTGATTGCTTTTTCCGCCCGTTTAACTGATTTTAATCGATTAGAGGTTAAACGACACTCAACAGCTAATTGGTGTTAATCTGTTGTGTAATGCCAATCAAGGTGTGAGTCGGTGTTTATTACATGTATTCCCTATCAGAGCAGTTCGGTGCGCTAATTTCAATAAGGCAAGTGCAAGCTGAATAATTATCAAATTAAAGTTATTTAAAACGATTACCTGTTTATGTTTTTGTATTTATCGTGTATTGTTTTTCATTATTGTATAAACTATGGCTGTGTAAGTGTGTTATCGTTTATTATATGCTACACATGCTTGATAAATAAAAATATCTTTGTGTGTGTTTAATGTTTCAGTACATAAATGAAAAATAAATAAAAAAATCCTGACGATTCATTTACATGCTAATGCAGTGTAATAGTTAACAGAGATGCATTTAAATTTTTGCAGAAAGTCCAAGGAAAGCACGTTTTTTACATGCTGCGTATGACGCAAGAACACATTTCTTTGTACATGTATCGTATTGCATTCAATCTAAATTTAAATTCGCTCGTCCAAATGAAAGCTGTCCCATTATGCAATGTACTAATTTTTCTGAAAAATGGCGTAGGCATATGAATTTGTTTACAAGTTCGTAAACATATTTTGTGTCATAAATGTTAAACATTATTTTTTTGAAAGGGATGTAATTATATTGGATTATCGGATAAATGTGCACATTAGAAAAGCGGTATGTATACTGTTATCGTTCGATTCGGTTTATATGCATGTATTTGCGGATGACAACACAGCATGACAATACACAGGACCTATAATAGCCTATATTATAGGCTATACTATAGCTGTTTTTATAGTCCCTTAAATAAATAAGCTGAAAACTTATAACGCTGTCCGTTTATAACGCTGTTGCGTGGTTTGGACCCCGTCATCCGCGTTATATTGGAGTTACAGTGTAATTAAGGACCATTGGATATCGGCACATTTGTTTCATGTCATACTTTCCTTTATATTAATGGAAAGAAGGCTTAAATCATACCAACAATTAAAGATTACCAGGTTAAATTACTCAATAATTAAGAGATTATCGTTATAAAGGAGATCAATCAATTAACAACATAATTGACACATACACTACTGCGGGCGGGTGATGGCAAACAAAAATACACGTGTCATAACCGCGAAAGCGTGATTACCTTGCTTCGTGGTAAAGATATTTTCAAATATACGGGTATTGAAATGGATTTTTTTTTTAAGGTCTTTACCAAAATTTCCTTTTTGCCGGAAATAATTGGCCAGCGGCCACCGCCCCTGCCGCCACAGCTCCGATGCCTCTGTTAATAACAATTGTGCCATGTCACATAGGATTCTCAACACATAACAAATATTCTCACTGTTTGAAAGTGTAATGTATTTCATAAAAATGCAATTTAACAAGGACTGTTTGTAAAACATGCATGACCCCATATGGGCTGTCAGTTGTAGTGGCAGCCATTGTGTGAATCCCTTTTCTGTCACTATGACCTTGACCTTTGACCTAGTGACCTGAAAATCAATAAGGGTCATCTGCCAGTCATATTCAATGTACCTATGAAGTTTCATTATCCTAGGCCTAATAATTCTTGAGTAATCATAAGGAAACCATTCTACTGTTTAAGTCACTGTGACCTTGACCTTTAACCTAGTGACCTGAAAATTATTAGGGATCATCTGCCAGTCATGATCAATGAACCTATGAATTTTCATGATCCTAGGCGTAAGCATTCTATAGTTATCATCCGAAAACCATTTTAATATTTAGATTCACTGTGACCTTTGACCTAGTGACCTTAAAAGCAATAGGGTCATCGGCGAGTCATGATCAATGTACCTATGAAGTTTCATGATCCTAGGCATAAGCATTCTTGAGTTATCATCCGGAAACGATTTTACTGGTTCGAGTCACCGTGACCTTGACCTTTGACCTAGTGACCTTAAAATCAATAGGGGTCATCTGCAAGTCATGATCAATGTACTTATGAAGTTTCATGATCCTAGGCATAAGCATTCTTGAGTTATCATCCGGAAACCATTTTACTGTTTCGAGTCACTGTGATCTTGACCTTTGACCTAGTGACCTGAAAATCAATAGGGGTCATCTGCGAGTCACGATCAATGTACCTATAAAGTTTCATGATCCTAGGCGTAAGCGTTCTTGAGTTATCATCTCGAAACCATCTGTAGGATGGACCGACCAACCGACGGACATGAGCAAAAAAATAAACCCCCTCTTCTTCGAAGGGGGGCATAATTAATTTGAATAGAAATGATTCGAACTTTTATTAATGTTAACTCATAAACATGTACATGGATACAAATACAATAATTAACTACAGCTTGCTGCACTTTCTTGCAATTAGCCATCACTTAATTACTCATGGGTTTTGTCCCATGATTTTTCTTATTCAAGCCATTTTCGTTGTAAAAGTGACTGCTTAACCCTTTCCTTGACAGGTACGCGTTTCTACGACCCTATCAATTCCCTGTCAAATACGCGTATCTACGCCTGTATCGATTCTCTGTTATCTACGCATTTCTACTACCCTATCTATTACCTGATATATACGCGTTTTTACGCGGCACGATTTAATTTGCTATTTAAATGCTTAAAATGATGTTTTAAGTGTAACAGAAATGCATATACACCTGCGTTCATCATTTTTCTAAACTGTCAAGTAAACATCCGGTAATGTTGCTATTTAAAGTTATGATGCAATTGGCGACCAATCAAGACGAGGGTTTACCATTTTACATGCGTAAATCACGTTCCGGGATGTGCGCGCTTCAGGCATTTCGTAATGTCCTAAAATAACTGCTATTCTCGAACCGTTTTTAATTTGGACATTTTCCGAAAACGTATTAATAACTCGTTAAAAATGTCGCAAAAATAAACACGTTCCATAGGGATATAATATCATTTGGGTGTAAATCGATTTCATTCTTATTGTTGTTTGATTCCATTATATCGTAAATGTTTGTTTCCGAGATCATATACGAGAATTACATTGGTATGTTTAATGTCATCGATATGTTTAATGGCATGTACACTAAAATGTTTTTACAAACGACACGTGCTTATCTTAAGTTTGTGTTTCGTAATACACAGGATATTGGATTATCGGTGCTTGATTGGGCAATAAAACAAAGACGCAGTCGGCGGTCTTCAATATGCCATTGAACTGACCAATAATAATTAATAGCGCACGTGCTAATCTAACATTTAGGGATAAGAAACACGGGTTCTAGACACTTTGAATAAACATGTTTACCGGACGCAGCAGTAGTCTTCATATGACATTGGCGCGCGTGCCATGTTACCTCGGCGTTTTGTAATTTGGTACACGAATACACGGGTTTGTCGGCGACTTCTGGGTTGTAAAGTTATATGTCGGCGATCAGATAAACTGGAGTATTTGATAATAAAGTAGCCGCTTAAAATTGGAATTTTGCAAATAAATACACGAACTGAAGACTTATTGAAGACGCCGACATTGCCGGATTTCGATCGGTAATAAAATGCAAAATGCAAATTAATTATATGAATATTCATGGCACATTATGCAACATCCAATTAAATTGTTACCGGTATCAATAAATATTTATAAATCATTTGGTGAATTAATGTAATAGAAATACCAATTATCGTACGAATTTTATAAGAAATAATACAATTGATTTTGAAAATGCATGAAGTTGTTTGAGAAACTCTGTGTTTTTCTATAGTTATTTATAAGAATTTACATAAATTTTGAGGCTTGCAGAATGAATTTATAAAATAAAAAAATCTTCAAGAAAGAAGAATTGTAGTTTGGAAAGTAAGAAAAAAAAATAATATTCCAAAATATAATTATTTGTATTTGATTCAACACACCAACTTTGCAAAGTTTCTATATGAGCTGGAAAGAGATTTGCATTTAAACCCAGTAAAACACACAACTGTCAACTTTACATGACTATAACTGATGAATAAAATAATGTAGAAACATAAGTTTACACCACAGGAAAGGAAATTTTATTAGCTAAAACTTTCATATTGAGTGTTTTTCAATAATATTTCAACTTTTATGAGAAAATCAGGTTTAAAGGCAATGACGGTTGCGTTTCCAAAGAGGTAGATTTGCATTGAAACGCAGTAAAACACACAACGGTCAACTTTGCATGACTATAACTGACCAATAAATTAAGGTAGAAACATACAGTTTACACCACAGGAAAGGTAATTTTATTAGCTTAAACTTTCATATAGTGTATTTTTCAATAATATTTCAATTTTTATGAGAATATCAGGTTCAAAAGCAATGAGGGTCATAAAACAGCGTTTTTCCAATAATGCCTGTAAAGATGGGGTACTGATATTGATAAGATGGCTATCAGCCACTGGTCAGCAGGCAGCTAGGTCTTGTGGTAACTGGAGAGGCTTATATTGGCTAAATGGCTGTCAAGGAGAGGGTTAAATCTTACTGTGATTTCATTGAAGTGACTATAGACTTGAACGAATCTGCATCTGCGCCCTATTTTGACTTTTTTTAACAAAGGATCTAAAGTTTTACTATACACTTTACTTATATTATAAGGCAATGGTGTGGTTTATTAGTTCAGGTTACTTTACAAATTTGTTTTCACCAGTTTTATACTTTTAATTCTGTAACAACAAGCAAAATTGTATAAATGATATCCCCCGCCTTTTCCTAATTTATATCTATACACCTAAGTGCATAAAATTTCAGGCCGAGATAAAGTCCTAAAAAGTTTGTGACAAACAGCCGGAGGGATGGACTGATTATAAAGGCGGACTGATACAAACGTATATCCCCCCGCCTTTGGCGTTGACTAATTATAATCCATTAAAACAAGCATAGCCCGTTACCTGAGAAGGAAACCAAATTTGCGAAATAAGAAATACAAACAAAAACATCAACACAAATTGTTCTTTTGAATATAAAATGTTTGTTTAATGTCAATCAGTTAACAAAGACTGTTTTTGTAAAATAGTTTGGATTCATAAGATTTGTGAAATGCTTGCGTCAAAATTGTGAGATGGCTGACCCAGGCCACATGCAAAGAACGAAAAAAAGCCCTGCAATATTTATTGGAATCTTTCATTTCATAATCTGTCTACAAAAAATAGGTAAGAGTGGTGGTAGAATGAAAATTAATGAAAACAAAGTTTAAAATGGTAACGTAAATTGCAGTGGAATTGCAAACTTTTTAAAATTCACTTTATTGTACAATTTGAACCAAAACGTTTGCTCAAGCCATTTGTATAAGGCAAAAAGGAAATAATTGCTCGTATCAAGGTATTAAAACCATGGAAATAAATGATAACACTATATGCAGTAATATGCAAGTACTATACTGTCATTGATGGTCTAGGAAAAAACATAGCACATTGATATATTCTATATCAAAATACAAATGTCCATCATTTACAAATAATGTTCAAAGTATCTTGTGGAGCTTGTTTAAAATGGCATTAGAGTACGAATTGAATTTTCTAAAATCAAACCTCTTTTACCAATGATGGGTAATACTAACAATACTTTGCCAAGTAAGAAGTAAATGAATGAATGAAAGCATTGTTTAGTGCAGTGTGCCTTTCAGTCTCAGTTTAAAATTTGTCATTATTAATAGACTTGCCAGCCTAAAATCTTCCTTGTAACGAATAACACTGATTGCTATTAACTAGTAGTTAAAGTGTGCATTCTCGACTCTGTATTGAACCACTATAGAACAATGTAAAATACATCCTCCTCCAGTCTGAATGTTTAAATATCAACATTGTTTTTTTTAAAGATGGCATAACAAACTTTCCAACTAAAAGTTTGTTTATAGATTGAACAATTTCAAACATAAATGTTGAAAAACATAAATGACATATGCCCTCTTTTTCCACATTTTTCGAAACCTAAACGCAAAACCTAAACGCAAAGTGTGACGGAATTTCAGATGGACAGACTGACGGACAGTGCGATCACTATATGCCACCCTACCGGGGGCATAAAAATGAAATGCACATATATCTATCATTGCTTTTTAATAAAACGGATTGTGTTGGAAGAACTGCATTTATATGTACATGTAATCTTTATTAAAGTTAATATTGAAATAAGTAAACAAGTTAATGTTGAATTTTATTATTTTATTGCCAAATGATTATGGCAAATTTATTTGGTCATTATTGCAAGCTTTATAGATTCCATTTCATACTTGTAACATTTTATTTAAAAAATGTATCAACATTTACTACAGTGTTTTAAGTTTTTTATTTTTTGCAATGAGATATTCACACTTTTGTTCAATTTCATTGGCTTTCTTTATCGAGCATGAAATCTCGAATTACATACAACAAAGTGCCAAACATATACATGTATCCTCAATTTTCATAAATATACACTTAATTGTGACTTTCTATATTTAATATCACTATCAGAATATGTTTAATCTTGTTTTTATGCCCCTTTCTTCAAAGAAGAGGGGGTATATTGTTTTTGGCCTGTCTGTCATTCTGTCTGTCAAAATTTCTGTCCCAAAACTTTAACCTTGGTTAAAGATTGATAATTTTTGCAATATTGAAGATAGCAACTTCATATTTGGCATGCATGTGTATCTCATGGAGCTGCACATTTTGAGTGATGAAAAGTCAAGGTCATCCTTCAAGGTCAAATATCATTGCATGTTTTTGTCAAAAAACTTTAACCTTGGTTAAAGTTAATTGGTCATAACTTTTGGAATATTGAAGATAGCAACTTGATATTTGGCATGCATGTGTATCTCATAGAGCTGCACATTCTGATTGCTGAAAGGTCAAGGTCATCCTTTAAGGTCAAAGGTATACAAAAATGGCGCAGTAAGGGGCATTTTTTCTGACAAACACAGCTCTTGTTTTATATTGCTTTTGATAAATGTTTGTGCAAATGAACTACATCATGAAATGATGAAACATTTATTCAACCATTGCCTAAATATGTTATTGTTAACCAATTAAAAATTCAATTATTTCAATTCATTTAAAATTAAATAATATACTTTATTATTCTGTGCACTTAACTTTCTTTCCTTAAACTCAAAAAAGATATCACTAACTTCATAATAAGCAATATGAAAACACATTCAATATATGCAATTACAAGAGCACCGCATAACGGGTGCCACGCTCGGCTGCGAAAGCTTGTCAGATTTTTTTTAAGAGGTCACAGTGACCTTGACCTTTCAACCAAAAATGGGTGTGGCGTTTAGAACTCATCAAGGTGCACCTACATATGAAGTTTCAAAGTTGTAGTAGGAAGCACTTTGATTTTGGAGCAAAATGTCAAGGTTTTAGCACGACGCCGGCAGACGACACGACAACGACGAGCTGGCTATGACAATACCTTGGGTTTTCTCCAAAAACATCAGAGCTAATAAATGGATTATCTGAATGAACTCTTTATCAAGTTAAACAAATAAATTATGTATGAATAAAATACTTAATTATATTTTTTGCTATGAGAGGCAGTCACTTCAAATTTTGTTTATTATAGCGTTAAAAAGTTTAGGAATAAAATTATCGACAATAAATATATTTACATACATATTTAAAAGAACAAAGCCAATTGGTAATTATTATTTTCTGGGAAATCAGTGAATTTTCATAATAACATAACTTACGACAGGTACCGTAATCTGTCAGTCAAATTTATATCAGGAAATTCCAAAGTTTCTATAGTCCTCGCCCATCAATTTCGCCAAAAGGACAGTTTCTTGAATTACAAAATTCGGGGCTCTCTGCTTCGCCGTTTTTTCCAAATTTTTCCTGCATTTACAGTGCTTCCGTGTTTTGTCAAAATCATGAAAATGTGTGATACATTTGTTGTTGAAAAAGAGATCAACGACAACAGCATAAAATCTATACAGATATTTTGAGACAACTGTTTCGACAGATGCCGAAAGCGTAAACCTCGTACGTTATGCACTTATTTATTAATTAGCTATCCACCACGTGAAATATTACGAATTATTCTGACTACACATTTATTCAGTGAACGTGTTCCGCCATTTTGCGAGCTCTTCCTAGTTTCATGTTACTAAATATAGTAATATTTCTGAGTGAACGATCAAGTTTAAGAATTATTTAAGAAACGAAAACACATTAATTTCCCCTAAGTATTTAAGGTAAAATCTTACCTTAGGTAGGTACGTTTTGAATACGAAAGTTAAGGAAATCCTTACCTTAGGAAAATTGTTTGATAACTAAGGAAATTTTCTCCTTAACCCTTTGCATGCTGGGTAATTTGTCTTCTGCTAGAATGTTGTCTGCTGAATTTCTAAAATTAGCATTTTCTTCGATTTTTTCAAAGAATCAGAATAATCAGAATAGCAAACAGTTTGGATCCTGATGAGACGCCATGTTCTGTGGCGTCTCATCAGGATCTAAACTGTTTGCAAAGGCCTTCAAAATTCGGTTCCCGCACTAAAAGGGTTAAACCTTAGGTGCTTTATGAATACCGGCCCTGACTACTGTGTCATAATTTAATGTCTTCAGCACATTTATTTTAAGCAATACTGAAAAAGTGACAAACAGCCATAATTCTGCATAAAGTGATTGCATCAACAATTCTTTCCATTATCAGCTTGGAGAATTAACATACAAACTCTTTCAAATCTGTAAGCAAGCATGAAATTTTGCATGAACTCTCAGTTTGATATGCACTATTGATAGAAATCTTTAGCCACTCAAAAATTCAAAATGGCTGCCATTATCAAAATGGCCGCCATTTCCGATTCAATCTATACAGCCATGTTGGGTATATCTTAAGCAACTGTGTGTAAAAATTGTGCAAATCTTCAATTTAGCATATCATTTGGTATAAACACTAAGTTTGATACACACTTTTGATAAAATCCCTAGTTAGTCAAAAATTCAAGATGGCATCCAGTTACAAAATGGCCTCAGTTTATGTGAACAAGTTGGGCAGCTTACATAAGTATAAAAAATAATTTAGAAAATCAGCAAGGAAACAATGTTTCTGAAACATGCAATTTGGTATAAAAACTAAGTTTGATGTTTTTAATAAAACCTTTGAGCCACCCGAAGATAGAAGATGGCGTCAATTTTTTTTTCAAGATGGCAGCCGTTTCCGGTCTCAGTTTTGATGTCCAAGTTGGGTTTATCTTAAACTAATATTATTTGGGTATTTTAGACATGAGTATTAGTATATGTGACAATTAACGCTTGTAGAGCTTAGAGTTATATATATATTGCAACAGCCAGCCTCAGTTTGTGCATGACAAAAATGACTTCAAACTTTAGAACTATGAACTTTGATTCCTCTAAACATTTTCTAAAATTAAAGCTTAGTTACATGAAGAACAATACAATTTCGTATATTATTTTGAAATTAAAAACCTTACTGAGACTGATATCAACTTGAATGCATTTTTGTATATTTTATTATTTCTAGCGATTGTAAATGCAAATATCAACAAAAGTTCCATTAACAACAAACTAAAACTAGAGTTGAATCCAAACAATTAGCTCACCATGTTAGGTTTTTAAACAAAAGCATCAAACGATTGGATTTGAAATCGGATTATGAACGATTATATATTTTATTTTTTTGACTTCGTTTATGACATTCAATTTTAGGAATCAACACTGATACAAAACACAGACAAGATGTATCTAGGATATGGTCATACTTAAATAAACACACTGATGGTATGATTATTGGCATTTTCCCATTACACACTCATTGTTTCAGTCTCAGACGGACATGTTCGTCTTTAAAGTGAAGTTAAATGAAGTTCACATTATTAATTGCATGCGTGCAGGTCACATTATTAATTGCATGCGTGCATGTGTGAACATATTTATCAATGGATGATTGTTTTGCAAAAAATATAGGGCGATGCAGAGAATTTCTTTAAACCATATTCATGATTGAAGAAGTTTTTTATGTAACGCTTTTTACACTATTGCTAGAGTGCAGACGGAAGATTGTACTGAATCCCAATTTGCAATGCTGAACCCGTTTTATAAAAGCAATAGCATATTCAACGCAAATTCATTTGTTTAGAAATTCTAAACTTTGCAAATGTCGGTGTTGATACAAATTCAAAATGAGCAATGAGCTTGCAAAGTATGCGGTTATGATAGATGAAACAGTTTCCTGTTTTGCTGTCATATGCATTCAGAAGAAGATGAGTGCATGTTTGCATATGACAAATATGATATATTGTTACATGCAGTTATGCGCCTTCGATTGCCTTAGTTTCATCAAATGTGGAACAACTTGTGGTATTTTGGCTAACGATTTGTATAATCTGCACATTTCCGTCGAGGCATTAGCATCGTCTAGCCTAAGCTGCCTTACGACGCTACATACACAGATTTTTAATCAGAACATGCCATGGTTGCGATGTTTTGCGGATCCGCTGATTTCCAGGCAGTGTGTAGCCTGAGGAGGAAGTTGTCTTAAGCCAGGAAAATCCCCTGTAGTGGACAACGTCCCTTCCGAGCTAATTAAGCACGGAGGAGATGCAACGGCAGCAGCAGTGACGGTACTATGCCAAAATATCTAGTAGTAAAAGCAGTGGCCCAAGGAGGGGACCCCGTCACCAGTCAAACCCCTACTGAAAAAAGGGCAACCTCAAGTTGTTCTAAGAATAACCGCACCAGCTGCCTCATCAGTCATCCCATGCCACCCATTCTCCTTAATCGATTGAAACGTAGGACAGAGGAACTGCTAGCCAAAAGCAGGTCGGATTAAGGGCTGGGTGGAGCACGGTGGAACAGATCTTTATTTTCAGCATCATCATTGACAAACACCTGCGGCATCAAAGTGACCATTTTCACAACTTCATTGACTTTAAAAAAGCTTTCGACCGCGTGTGACATGATGAGCTTTGGCATGTTATGAGAGCATTCAACATCAAGGAAGGTCTGGTGCAAGCCATTCAAGAATCTAGGGAAACGCCAGCACCGCAGTGCTACTCAACCGACAGAAGAGGAATTTCATCAGGACATCATTGGGCGTTCGTCAGAGTTGTCTGCTCTCTCCCGTCCTGCTCAACCTTTACATTCAAAAGGTAAGATAATGCTGGAGACTCTCTATTACCACCACACCTCTATCTGCACCGTTGGAAGATCCATCTTTAACTCGAGATTCGCTGATGCCATTGACCCCATGAGTGGCACCAGCAGTGAACTTCAAGATCTCACCCACTTACTCTATGGCAGAGCAGGAGCATACGGGATAGAGGTCAGCATGGAGAAGTCGAAGATCATGGTTAAGAGCACGACGAACACCAGTGCAGACATCACCATGAACGGCCAGAAGCAAGAAGAAGTGGCCACCTTCAAGTAATTGGGCAAACCCTGTCCAAGGATGGTACCAGTACCGCTGAGGTCCGAAAAAGAATTGTCATGGTGACCGCAGCGATTGTAAGAATGAGCAGGTTGTTAAAAAACAGATCCATCAGCTTCCCCACCAAGTACAGGCTCAACAATTTCTTCGTAGTCTTCATCCTACTCTACGGCTGCGACACCTGGACCCTTTACGCGGATACAGAACGCAGGATACTGGCATGTGAACAAAATTATCTCCAAAGACTGCTTAGTATCTCCTTCAGGGAGCACAAGACCAAATAGTACATTCATGAACATGACTGCAACACTTGTTGGTCCACAGGAGGCCTTACTTGCGACTGTCATACAACAAAAGCTGTCTTGGTTTGGACACGTGACCAGACACGACTCTCTGTGCAAGCCGGTTCGCTAGGGCATGCTAGAGGGAGGTCAACGTCGAGGCCGTCAAAAGAAAGAAATGGACATCCCTTCCGATGAATAAATTACTTTCAGCAGCACACAGCAGACCTGACTCGAGGAGAATTTTTCATTGGCTTTTCTCACTCCCCGCCCCCCCCCAAATTGCCAAACCGGTCAAGGGATTAATGCTGAAAATGATGATTTCCGCGGAGTTCTTTCTGAAATACCTGTTAACTCTGCCTTGTTCTTCTTGAATGATTGGAGCTTTTATGAGTACATTCGTTTAACGACCATGGGTGTCATATAGGTGAGAGTTTGATTATTGCAAGTGTCCTGTATAATAATATTGTGAAAGTAAGTCATTGAGAATAAGTGAAAGATTGATAGCAATGCACACAGGGATAGAAAACAAAATAATACACATCTAGGAATACAACCCAATGAATACTGTCACATATGTATCCTTAATATGAGAAGTACAGTCAATCTTGTATTAAGATACCACTTAAGGGAGTAATCAAAAGTGGTCTCTTAATAAAATGGTCTTTGAATAAAAAAGGCCATTCTGGAAGAATGCCGACCCCCAATTTAAATCTATATGAAGGATAATCTCTTTTGTCAACAATGATTTTAACTTTTATAATAAAATGAATATAAATACAATACATAAACAATATTTTACTTATAACGTGTTTTATTTTTTCACTTATTATAAATTTTCATCTATTATAAATGAATTGTGTGTACATATTTATTTGCAAAAACAACAAAGACAATGAATTTTTTTCCACCTGACACATTATTGTCCACGTCTTCAAGCATCTCGGCTTTACGCTTAAGAATGTTCTGAATTTGAGTTTTACCGACTCCAAACTCATCTGCAATTTTACGTCCAATACCCGAATTTTCTCGTTCAACGTTAACACTGTTCGTTTTGACATTTTAATTTCTGCATGTACGCTTAAGGAAATCTGACTCGATTATGATACATAATGAGCTGAAAAAATTAAAAAACGTCAATTAAAAACAAACAATCAGACCTGATTGGAAAATTTATTAAGTAAATAACAATGTGATTGGCTATCAAATATCTACCAATTAGCATAATTACAAATTGGTAATGTATGGATTTCGACAGATGTTGCCGATTAATAGTTTATTTTCCGTACTTCACAGGAAATGTTTGTTGTGACAGTGCATTGTTTCTGCACCTGTTATCTATACTCGAGAAAAATCGGCGTTGTCTCTTAACGTTCCACATAATAAACTATTTAAGCTGTAAACTGTGCGTTATTATACGTTCCTCTAAAATTCAACTAAATAAATTGATACGCAGTCTACAACAATACCAGTCAAAACCGGTCAACGAGACAAAGCATAATCATAATGGTTGGTGTGAAAACAAAGCAGAGGTGTACCATTACATCTTATCGGCTTAGATAAACAATTAACACAGATTTGTCCCTGAAAGATCAATAGATTAACCACTTTTACCTCCTAGTGGTCGCTTAATTCAAGATTCGGACATCAAAATACACAAAAACCAGCAGTCGCTGGTCGCGTAAGACAAAATTTGCTTAATACAATATCATTATATAGCGAAAAAGCTCCGTGGGATTTCAAAATGGTCGCATAAGACAAAGGTCGCTTAATACAAGTGGTCGCATCCATAAGATTGACTGTTTAACAAAAAAAACGGTTTGTATACATATTTTGTGTTGAAAAGTCCCACTAGCAATACTAAGTGTGTGTGTATTATGATGTCTGTTTTTAAAGATTTGTCACTAAGTTATGCATGCCACTTTTCCAGAGTCTATTAACGTACTTTGGCCCCCTGTGCCTTCTTTGTGATCACACCGAGCTCTTCAATTTCTTTAATTTACAAGTATTTACAATAGGTTTACTGGTACCTCAGTACATATACTTTTTCATTTGTAGTTATTATTTCCATTTGTTTGTGAACAACTACGTAAACGGTATTGAAGATATTACAAAATCTCTAACATATTATATTGATGTAGAGTATTTTACGGAAGTTCAAGAATCATACCTCCTTTCAGTCAATTAATACAAAACTAAATGTTAAAACACATGTTTATTTAAACGTATTGAAATACACAAATCTACTATCATAGGTATGTTTTCTGTATATCAAGCTGATATTATCAGCAGCTAATTGCTACCTAGAAGTATCCAGTGATGATTGAATCACGCGTGTCACCTATCATTCGCAAGATGCGATTAACACATTTTAGGACACTTCATTCAAGGTCAATAAATTTAAATAAACTCGTGTTTACATCGATTGATTAAAATATGTTTAGTTTTGAAAAATATGGTTTTGTTTTCGCAAATAGCACGATACTAGACTTTGACTGAAAAGTAACGTAACGACCGGGGTTACCCCTACTGCGAGTTCATGAAAATTGAGTCGTAACGTTATTTTTAACTTGTTCACTAGGTTTTATATTTTGGGGTCAGCATGTCATTTGTATACTGCAAATCAATAAAACGATTGGATATCCATGCACGACATTAAATGCTGACTTGGCTAATAGCTTGCAACCTTTATCTGAATATCACATGGTATAGAAAATGACACCTTGATTTTATTATCCCGTGTTCTATAAATTGAATATCTAAAACACAGATACTATTTGAATTATCTTATGTTTAGGTCACCTCGTCACATGAATGATCACATGTTGTCAAATCACCTGATTATTTAAAATCACCTGATATGCATATACAGGTCAAATGCTAGGACGTCAACAACACGTGTTTGGGGTTTTATCCAAATTTATCTTGATACAGTCTATTGACAAGTGTTTGTATCATTTATTTATCTCAAACTAAGATAGTTGCAATATAGATTGCCATTTTATCAGCCAAGTTACAGATTCAATATAGAGCAATCTTCGGACTATGAGCTTTCATACTCTGCATTGATTGTAGGGCATATGTAAACAGTACCAATTACATTAAAGTGCCAGTAAATGTCTTAATAAGATCATACGTTAAATCATACCATAGTAAAACACCCAACAATCCTTAAACAATATATGTGAATTATATATAAAGAAAGTTCATATACATTATAAGAAGAGAAGTTCTGAATAACCCTGCTAGTATTTCAAACTCAATTAAAAGTCAGTAAACAAGATTGATCACACATAACTTAGAGTCAATAAATATAAGTCTTCAAGTAATGATGTTGCACCTCTATATTTACAATCAACTATTATTAATAATCAAGTTCAAACTAGTCTTTATGACAAAGGTGATGATCCTGGTTTATATTGTTATTTTTATTTTTTGGGAGGTACTGTCCAACAATTGATACCAATAAATCCATAATAAGCGCACCCCTGGGTATAAAATAATTTTTTTTTAATTGCTATATATACTTATTTATTCAACATGTTTTAACACAGATGTTTATGTGTGCCATACATGTGTGTGTATTGTCTTTATATTATAACTTTATTGTGATATATACATGCATATGTGGTTCAAAATTATTGTGCAAATTGCGCCAATTTCGATACAAATGTACAATTTTTCACATCTAAATGTCAAAGAAGAATAAATTGTATATTGTAAACATTCTTAACAACAAAGCAACCTGAATAATGTTTGTTTTCATAAGTCTTCTAGTGCAAATACCTTGATTTTCAATAAAAATTGTATACACAATTATGCGGCCGCCATTTTGGAAAAAAAGGCCACCATGTTATTTTTTTTGGTGGCTAACGGGTTTTTTGGAAAGAGCGCATAATAAGGTACATTCATTTGGTGCTGGCTAACAAGTTTGCAAGATTTTGCTGATAAAAGAACCTATATCCACAAGCTATACCTTTTTAGCATCATTATTATAATTGTCTCAGTCTGACATGTTACGCACTGGTACCAGTGTCATCGTCTGACCAGCTACAAACTAGTGCCTTTGTCTCAGTCTGACATGTTACGCACTGGTACCAGTGTCACCGTCTGACCAGCTACAAACTAGTACCATTGTCTCAGTCTGACATTCTTCGCACTGGTACCAGTGTCACCGTTTGACCAGCTACAAACTAGTACCATTGTCTCAGTCTATGTACTGGTACAATTGTCTCAGTTTGATGGGAGACATACTGCACCATTGTCGCAGTCTGACATTCTATTGGTGACATTTTATTGTCACAATCTGACATGCTATCTATTGGTTAAATTGTCACAGCCTCACATGCTACATACTGTCTGGTAAAATGTTCACAGTCTGACATGCTACATACTGGTACGATTGTCACAGTCTAACATTATACATATCAGTACCATTTTCACAGTCTGACATGCTATGTACTGGTACCCAGAGCTCCAGATAATTTTTTCAGCCGATGGGTATTTCACTCATGAAATTTTTAATTGATGAGTAAAAATTAAAATCCGATAATTTTAAGGAGTATTTATGTTCAAATGTGCAGAATTAATAATACATCGTACATGTACTGTTAACTCGCTATAACAAGCAGTCTTGTACACAATTAAGCAATCACTTTTGTTTTATTTAACAGTTTTTATGGGTTTTTTTTGCCCCTGGCTTATAAGCAGCCATTAATATCTTTTTCCGTCTTGATTTAGAAAGCCACTGTTTAGCACACAGTGGCTCAATTTTGAGCCACGGGAAACATTCCTTCCAGTTAGAAATAGTCTTGTCTGTGACCTTATTTCCGTCATGTTTCTTTCTCTGCACCGAGTTTATAACATCTGTTAACTCTTTCAACCCTATATTAGTTTTCTATAAGAATACCCTTCAACCTGGAATAAATTGATTGGAACTGAGAAATACATCATATGTTTATAATTCCTTTATTTCAGCAAAAACAAAGCATTTTTACTGTAACAAACCATACATTTTCGGAAAGGTCATACTTGCATCTACATAAGCAGAATAACAATAATTTGATTTTATTCATATTTACCTGGTTTTTCAGGTGAGAAATCTAATTAACAGGTAAAAATTCAATAATTTTAAAGAAATAATCATAATTAAACATCAATTCATTTCAAAATTATTTCTATTCAATTGGTATACAATATAAAGTGTAAATAGATAAAAGTGTTCTTGTTTAAAACCTTGAATTTATAACTTTAAAAGATTAATTAAGTACACAGGTAAATTGGCAGAACTAAGAAATACATCATATGTTCATACATCCTTTATAACAGCAAAAACAAAGCATTTTTTCTATAACAAGCCATACATTTTTAGAAAGTTCATACATGTATCTATAAAATCACAAAAACAATAATTTGATTGTATTCATATTTACCTGTTTTTTTCAGGTAAGATACCTAATTAACAGGTAAAAATTCAATAATTTTAAAGAATAATCATAATAAAACATCAATTCATTTCAAAATAATTTTTGTACTATTGGTATACAATATATAGTGTAAAAAGATAAGCGTGTCCTTGTTTAAAACCTTGAATTTATAACTTTAAAGGAATAATTAAGTACACAGGTAAAATGGCAGTTGCTTACATTTCATTCATTTATAATACTCTAATAAGCATCATTGTTGAACAAATCATGGTTGTCAACACAACACGTAACTGTACACAATATACACTGTCTGAAAATGCCTGAAAGTATTTATATAATGACATGTGTCCATCTCACAAGGTAATATAATTACAGGTGAGTTTTTCACCTGTACAGGTGTGTCTTTCCATACGATATGTCAGTATCACTGGACTACAAATTCACCAGTGTGTGGAAGTCTGTGAAACACATGTTTTTAGTGTTGCAGCACAAATACTTATCGCACTTGCTGCACTTGATTGTTGTTTTGCACCTCTTGAAAGGATTTTCACTATAGGTAGCTTCCGGATGCTTCCTCTTGTACCTGTTGTGCCTCTCGTTGCACACAACGCAAACATGGTCTTTTCCTTCACCGATTGCTGGCAGGTGGGAGATGTTGTCCAGGCGAAGAATATTTTCTGAGTTTTCTGACCGACTTCGCCCAGCGGATCTCTTTCGCTGTCGTGAAGTTCCCACAAGCGCATGTGCCAGATCCAACTTGAAGGACATCAAGTCACGTTTCCTTTTTCCTGGAGCCTTCTGGTCTCTGATCGTTCCTTCTATAATGTATGCATTGTAAACTGAAAGTTCCAACAATTTGCGCTCGATTTTGCGATACCACCGCATGCTTTTTTTGGATTTGTTCAGCCTCGTCATTTGGTCATTGCGGTCGACACCACCCATGTATCTTCCATATTCCTCGACACACGGAGTTGATGGTAGACGCTGTATCGTCCCATCTTTATTTTTTCTTGAGGTAGTAAGCTGATCCAGTTCTGGCATGTGGGCAGTAGACAGAAAGTACACCATTTTATTGTCTTTCCATGAGGTAGCTACTAAACTTCCACACTGCATCCAGTCAAAGTGGCCCCGTGGTAGCTGTCGTGCCTCGGCTTTTGTCTTTACCAGTTCCTGTGGATAACCGTGCCTATTGGTCCTCACTGTCCCGCAGGTGTATATTTCCTTGGAGGCTAGGAAGTGGGCAAGTTTAGGACTGGTGTAGAAGTTGTCGGTATAAATGGTGTAACCCTTCCCAGCCAGGTCCTTGGTTAAGTCGATGACCACCTGTGCGCTCAGTCCAAACACCTGGTTGATCTGTAAACAAACCAATCAAAATGTGTAGAATAAAATAAAATCACTGTGTTGTTTCCTGTAGTAAAATACCAGTAATATTTATAATGGTTCTTCAAGTAATACTAAAAGAAACATTGTGTGACTCCTTTGGTGTGTATTTTTTATATTATTGTTTTTTAATTATGTGTCTACATACATTTGTGTTGTACACAATACATTTGATATAACTTTTGTTCAAACTTGTGGTTTTCAAACAATAAAACAAATAGCAATAACTGTAATTTAAATAAAACATTTTATTATAGAAGCAATTTAAATGAAAGATTCAATTTTAAAACTAATATTGCGTAGTTACCTGAGTAGCCCGTTTGCCAACGTAAACATCAAAGTTCCAACAGTAGGCTGAAATGGAGTCGGCAGCCATCCACATCTTGACGCCAAATTTTACAGGCTTGTCCTTCATATATTGCTTGATACCAAGACGTCCTTTGAATGGCACCATGGACTCGTCTACACTCATCTGTTCATGGGGCACATATTCAGACTTGAATTTCTTTCTCAGAGTGTCCAGCATGAATCGGACCTTGAACAGTTTGTCTGTATGGTTGTTAGTTTCATATGTGAAGTGAAGGTAGCGTTTGATCTGGAAGAATCGCTCTTTTGTGATCACTTCTGGAATTTTTGACCCAAGCATGAAATGAGTGTCTGTACTGTCCTTAAAATACATTTCATCTCTATCAAACTTCACTATATCCATCATCAACATAACACCATAGAACACCTTGATGTCAGTGATAGTTACATCTGTCCATGTAGTTTTGTGCTCTTCTGGATTAGCTGCACGTTTTCTCTGGGCATTTAGGTTTGTGCAGTCTGTTATGTGTTGAAATATTTCATTTGAGTAGAACACTTGGAAAAGTTCTAAGGGGGAGGCAGAAGTGTCATATATTCTGACAGGGCCTGGAACTTCCTCAAACTTCTTTATGCAGCATACACTGTAGGAACTGTTCCACTCAAACACATCAGGTGTTTCATAATTCCCAAAAAAGTCGACGTCACCTGTATCGTTATCTGGATTGTTTTCAAAATTTTGTAAAACACTATTCAATCGTTGTCTGTCATTTTCATCTAAATGATGCAAGTCAAAATCACCTATTTGATCAATAAATTCGTCATCCGACCACTCATCCGAAGAAATTTCACCGTCCGCCATTGTTATAACCAGTGTGTTGTTTAAATTCTCGATTTAACACGTTTAAAATAAATATTTTTCATTCTTTTCGGTAAACACGGAAGTAACAATCGGCCATAACCCACGCTAACGTTTGTTCTCGCTGATAAACGTGATTTACTTGTGTGAGTCAGACAAAGAAAGGTTAAATACCGGAACACCCGCTATAGCGGGCTATCGTGGTGAACGGTGTAAACTACGGCTGCCCGCTGTGGCGGGCTACGGAGTTGAAAGAGTTAATATACTGTAAATATTATGGCGTACTATTTTTTCTGATGTTACTACTGACGATGTCGACTTGAAAGAATCTACCATTTGTAACTGGCTCGCCATTACTTTTTGTTTTATTTACATGACATTTAAACACAAACACATGCAGACGCTGCGGCATACGTCACAAAAAGTTAAGCACTTTCGGGACAGAGAATGCCGGTCAGGACAGCACAGATCGTGACGGTCATATGAAAAATAAGCAAGCAGCAAGTTTTCGCATTACATTATGATTCAAGTGGATTCATTGATTGCAAACCGGATTTCAATATATCTATCAGGTTAAACATGTGCTTAGTCTGAATGCTAAGCGGGTGGTCTCCGTATAACTTGTTTATTATATGTGTATTTCGGCTGTCATTTTAAAAGTGCTTGAAGGAAAAAGTTTTTCCATAGTAATTCACACAAGAGATGAACTGATAGCAAAAATTATATGCTTGAAGTTGGGCAATTCGGGTTTTATCGAATGTGATGTCAACAGTTTTCAACATAAGCGTATATCGATTCTCAACAATGCAGCGGGTTTAGTCAACATCAGCCTTTATCGTGTGCCAAAATGAAATGATGCCGTTCTGACTGAGGAGTAAATTCGATCGGGAACCACATTCTATTCAAAGATGGTGATGTCAAGTTTTTACCGGTGTGGACACAATGGTGGGAATTAGTCATGTTTACATGAATTTATATGCATGTATACACGGCTTATACGCATTGAACTTGTACACGATGCGTAATCCAAATTTGGCCAGGAGTTTTCTTACTCCACAAAATTTTAAGTTATGCGTATTTTCTTTCTTTTCATGCGTATTTTACGCAAATACGCATCTTATCTGGCCCTCTGCTGGTACCATTGTCAGAGTCTCACTTGCTTCTAAGATATACTGGTATAATTTTAACTGTGTGACATGCTATGTACTGGTACCAGTGTCACAGTCTGGCATGCCACATACTGGTACCATTATCACAGTCACAGATGCTAAGCACTGGTACCATTGTCACAGTCTCAAATGCTACCTACTAGTACTATTGTCACAGTCTCAGATGCTAGGTACTGGTACAATTGTAACAGTCTGACATGCTACGGACTGGTACCATTGTAACAGTCTGACATGCTACGTACTGGTACCAATGTCACAGTCTGACAGATGCTACGCACTGGTACCATTGCCACAGTCTCAGATGCTACATATTGGCATAATTGTAACAGTCTGACATGCTACGGACTGTTACCGTTGTAAAAGTCTGACATGCTACGTACTGGTACCATTGTTAGAGTCTCAGACGCTATGTACTGGTACCATTGTCAAAGTCTCACATGCTACATACTGGTATAATTGTAACAGTCTGACAAGCTACGAAGTGACACAATTGTAACAGTCTCACATGCTCAAAACTGGTATAATTGTAACAGTCTGACATGCTACGTACTGGTACCATTGTAACTGTCTGACATGTCACGTACTGGTACCATTATCATAGTCTTAGATCTGATGCTAAGCACTGGTACCATTGTCACCATCAGACATGCTACGTCCTGATATAATTGTAACAATCTGACATGCTACGTACTGGTACCCGACATGCTACGTACTGGTACCATTGTCAAAGTCTGAACTGTTACTTACTGGTACCATTTTCACAGTCTAACATTCTATGTACAGGTATTATTGTCACAGTCTAACATAAGACATACCAATACCATTTTCACAACCTGACATACTACATTACTGGTACCATTGCAGCGATTTTTTTTTTATATAAAGTACCGGACAATGGCATTTATCCAGTAAGGAAAAAACTACAAATTTCCCAATTGCTGTCAAAAAATATCCCAATTGAAGAAAACTAAAATAACAATGCAACTGCAACTTTTAACTAGTTTTCTTATGCAGCGTTATGGCTTGAACCTAAGTAAATATAATATTGACAACTTAACAACATTTAATTATCAATTTAAAGTATTTGGGAGCAAACAAATCAAATACACACATTTTCCAAATTTCTGGGTTTTTCTCGAATAATTTTCCAAATTGGGCTCTTACCAGTTCTTTTCCCAATGGGTTACAAAAGCATTGTCTCAGTCTGTATGTACTGGTACAATGGTCACAGTCTGACATGCTAGGTACTGGTACCATTACACTATAATGTTTGTATTCATTTTCAGGGCAAAACCGTTGCAACTGCACAACCGTTGGGCAATGAAAATAATTTCTTTTTTTGTAACACCCCACTTCATCTTACATACATTTAGATCACTTTCGAGGGGTTACACAATGATTGAATGATCCTCAGCATGTTTCTCAGTATTTAACATTCCTGCCAATCCCTCTTAGAGTAATATTTTAAAGGTCTACCTTTAGTTTCAATTACAGGGGTTTTTTTTAGAGAAAGGGGAAAACGCTGGACGCTGGGTGAAAGGGGAAAAAAGAGTGCGAAAGAGACATATTAGAGAAAAAAATAAAAACTGTTCATTTCAATGTCTATAACTCATCAAAAGAGGCTTGTCTCCGTCCTTTTTGTTCTAAAACACATTTAACACGTATTCAAGTCAAAGTCCTTAATTAAGTTGCAGGTGTAGATCTAATTATGGGAAATGTTTTCAACTATATTTCTGTACTGGGGCCGGGGGACGATGTCAATTTTGTGATTTCAATTTCATGATGAATGGGTTGACGATCTTGATCTGCTACAGTATTGGAAGGGAAAGGAGCGGCAGCTGCCGATTGTCTACTTTCACTTTCACAATGTTCGATGTTGATTACCTCAGAATCCTGATGGGTTATAACGGTTTTCGATGATTCTTTCTTAAAAAATGCCTCGATGCGTTCAGTATCTTCCGAGTCCGAATGTTTTATTTTGTTTGTGTAAGAACGCCAATTGTGAGACATTTTTTTCTGTTTTCACGTTTATATCTTGGCTTGCACATAGCCCGGATGAAAATTCGACTGGTTTCTGGTAATTTATTGACGAAACACTCTTCTCGCGCAAGACCGGTATCCAGTTAAATAGTCACATGATTATTACGATTAGTTGCCCAGTTTACATAACGTTATTTAAGAGCTATATTTAGAATAACTGGGATTCCCAGATTTTTTGTGTTCGTCTGGAGAGAGAGAGAAAGATCGTTGTACATGGTGCAAATTGGATAATTGTCGAAGGCCCAAAGGAAAAATAAACATTTCTTTGAGAGAAAATATTATATTTTGGTGAAAAATGATATTTTTGGTGGGGAAATTGTATTTTGAGGGGAAAAATTCTGGTAGGGGAAGACGCCGAATATCGGCGTCACTTTCTTAGTAAAAAAAAACCCTGAATTAACATCACACACATCAGAGTGTTTTATTTTACTAAACATGTACCACTGCTTACCCATAGGCTTTTTATATAATATTTAAACGAATAACACTACCATAAAAGCCTATAAGAAACATTGAAATATGATTGAATATAAATAATGCTAAATTCATGTAAAAATATATTACGTTAAAACAGTATAGCAAGACGGCATAAAAAATACTATTCTGCGACAGAATATGTTATTATTTGTTTCAAATTTTGTTTACTTACATGTAAGTTCAAATACTTCTTCAGAATGTGAATCAAACAGAAGAAAGGGAGAACAAACAAATGTTTCTCTCATACAAGTGTATAATACACAAATTATAATACGTTTAAACAAAGTAAGCATACTAGTATTACGCATGAGGAATTTGAGTTGAAGCCTAGGTTACTATTTTCTATACCAGACTATTGGTATATTTAATATTCTAGTCTGATCGGGATATAGATTAATCCAACCTCATGGCATATTCACATCATTCAGGGATTAGTAACAACATTTTATTATTGGAAATGGTAGTGAGATATATTAGCAACCCAAGTCCAAGGGAGACCACTCAAAATTAAAATATTTTACCAAACTTTTACCGCTGGAAGTGAGATATACGAGTACAGCCATTCCAAGGGAGATCACTCAAAATAATAAATGTACAAAACATCTCTGTTTGTCCAGGAATTATAAGTTATTTATGGAGTTCTTAATATCCTTATAAAACTGAAATGCATACAGCATATTATATACTTATAGACATGAACTAAAGACATGAACATGTCATAAACATTCTTTAATGTTGGTGGTAAATTTATGAAATTTATGGAACACTCAATCAAAATAATTTGACAGAGTAAATCAGGTGATAAATACCAGTCTTGATAATTATTTGATAATTGCTGAGAACAACTTGCAATTAATAAATTACAATGTTCAACACAAATTTACAGCACACAGTGTAAAAATGGATTTCTTCTTAATTGGGTTATAACTAAAAACTCTTGTCCAGTTTATTTAACTTCTTTTATGTGGTTACAAGGAAGATGTAAAAAAAATGGTACTTGAAATGACAGGCAACACACATTTGACAGCAGACAATGACTGAACAAAATAGCATATATCTAAGAACTTTCACTTCAGTTGAGCATGCAATATTTGATTGGGCTGCATGCCACTGAGGCTGTGACTCATGGTATTGATATCAATGTAATCTTACCTGACCCGACTTTGCGACCTTGCGGCTTGTAATTCTTGACTTGACAACTATTCCAGGCACTGTTACTTCCACTTTAACATAAGGTTGGTAAATATAGGGTCAAGTGTTTGGATTGAGTTACAGTCCCACTGCTCATTATACAACTGTTTTAACCACAATCACTTTTATCTCAACAAGAGGAAGGTAAGTACATGTCTAGCTGAGAATTATATTTATGTAGCCTACTAGACAACTATTCCAACACAGTCACTTTCACCTAGACAGTTTGGATGTCAGTACATGTCCAGTGTCTGACTCGAGTTTTCTGCTGCTTACTAGATAACTATCCCAACCACTGCCACTTCCACCCAAACAGGAGGGGGCCAGTATAGTGTAAAGTGTTTGGCTTGAGTAACAGTTCTGCTGGTCACTAACTGTTCCAACAACAGTCGCGTCCGCATAGACAGGATGGAGTTCCGTGAATGTACAGCGACTGGCTCAAGCTCTATTTCTCTTGCCTGAGATGCTTGAGCTCCTTGGTTGCCAAAGTGCCCTCTGTACATGTACATCAACTGTGTATTTGAAACAGAAAAAAATAATTAGCTCATTAATTATTTCCCAAAAAAGGTAAACACAACTCTGTGAATACATACTATTAATGCGTTAAAACTTGTTCAGCCACAAAACAACCTATCAGATTCTCAAATCAAGTGTGAAAAACATCTAATTGAAATCAACTTACCAACATTGCTACCCGATTGCTACCCCAGGGCTCAACATTAACCTAAAAACCAACTTGCCCTGCCGGGCAAGTACTTAGAAAATCTACTTGCCCTGAACGTAAAGCCACTTGCCCAAACATGAAATATCACATTAACTGTAAACCTCATATATTTTTTAATAAAGATCAAAATGATACACCATAGAACCTTTTTTATTTTGCACATTTAACAAAATGATTACAGCAATTAAAGTCTAATTAAAGTCTAAATGTAAATTTGTGCCAATGTTTGATTATTAATGTAATAATTAGACTTTCCTCCACGTCTTTGTCAGCAAACACAGGTCCTCAACCATTCAAACTCACTTTTCCATTGTGGTAAATAGTTGTGTTTTCACTTAATTCGTACTTTTTGGCCATTTCGGATGATTTTTCTATACATTTTTTATTGCACTTTGCAGACTTGCAGTAACTTATTAAGCCGAAGCTAAATAAACTAGACATTTCTCGTCTGCTAACAATACTGTAAACAACAGGTGAACAAAGATTGTTGAAAATGTATGTCGAAAAATATTAAATATATATATACCGAAGCTATTTGTTGTTGTTTTTATATAGTTAAATAATTTTAGTAGTTTTCTATGTGACTGAAAACACCAACGATGTTATATGTAACTGAATAGTAATGAAAAAGAAAAACATAATAGCATTTGAAAGCCGATGTTTGGAATCCCAAGCCATTTACAGCGTTTCTAAAAATAAGTTTGGAAATGCATGCGCACCATGCGTAGTTAGTTCGGACTTCCCCAAACAACAATTGCCGAGGTAAATTCGTGCATTAGTATAATCGTTCGTGATTATTTGTACCATTTAACCACAGAAACACACATTTTTCTTTGTTCTTTTTTACACTTGCCTGTGCGGACAACTAGATTATAAAATAACTTGCACAAACCAAACTTTTACTTGCCAGGGGCCATCGGACAACCGTTAATGTTGAGCCCTGTACCCAATATAATTTCACTGTTTTATTAAAATTTAATTATAATTTAGTATAAAACTGAACTCAAATAAAAATTATCTCAATAAAATGGGTTGCTATGTCTGCTTTACAAGAGAAATCATAGATACATGACGTAGAAGTCTCAATCACAATTGTAAAATTGTGTTTTTTTAGAATGCAAAAAATGAAGCTTAATGAAAATATTTGTGTTTTGTGTGTTCTTTGACTATTCAAGAGTTCATTAAGCATTACATTTATCAGCTACTGAGGTGTTTTCATGGCTCTATTGATAGTGAAACAAAATACACCAATTAAATTGATGAGATGTCATCAGGGCATTCTCGTTCTTAATATAAACAAAATCATTCTCTACTTGCTTGGGTGACGTAGTATTGTAGTGAAAATAAGGTCACTTCCAACAGCCTTGCTGTTGGGCTAGCTGTTTAGCGACCTGGTTTAAGTGTCTGACTACCACTCTGGTCAGGTCGTGGGTTCAATCCCCGGCTTGAGCTCTGCAGTATTTTCACATAAGTGTATTATTATTTCACACATATAATTCACTACTTGCTTGGGGGACAAAGTATATCAATATGTCACACCAAAGGAAAGTTCTCTGTTGCAATAGGCATTAGGCCATCTGAACTTAAAAATTCTATTCACTAAACATATTTTTTATATAATTGTAACAGTGTTTTTTTTATCATTCACATTCGGGTCGGGTAAGCAGACCCATTCCCATTGGAAAAAAGTATACATTTTTCCCAAATGGAAGCTAAAAATTCCCAATGGAAGGTTTGCAAAAAAAAAAAAAAAATTATTTAGATCTCAATATTTTGTTATCTCCCATCCAAGTTCAAGCATAGTAAATATAATACTGGACACACTTTTATTCTCAATTTTGAAGCATATTTTGCAAAACAACAACACCAATTCCCAATTTTAGTCAAAACGCCGCTAATTTCCCCAATTCAAAGGGGCCTGGCCCCATTCCCAAAATGGTGAAAAAAAACACTGCGTAAACAGTTGTCCTTATTCTCAATATCTACCTCCCTAATTGTATCACGAGTGATAACAATGCAATAGTATAAGGTAAAATATGTTTATATTCACAGTTCTCAATTTATAGAATGTTGAACACAAGTTCACAAATAACTAAAGGTTTACTATAGACAATGACAAAAATGCTTTATAATCACTAAAACAAAATATAAACAAAAGCACCACATAGCAGGTGCCAAGGGGCTTGGCTGCAGGTGCTGTTTAGAATAAATGAAAGCTTGTCAGAATTTTTTTTAGAGGTCCCAGTGACATTGACCTTTGACCTAGTGACCCAAAAATGGGTAAGCCGTGTAAAATTCATCAAGTTGCATCTACACTGCGGGAAATCACGTGATCACAAAAGTACATCGTACGCACAAAATGGCGGAAAAAGCTCTCGCTTAATAACGAAAATATTCTCATATTTTATAATATCTAAATTAATGATTACTATGCGCAAAGTACCCGCTTAGTCTCCTTATGTACTCTGGTAATTGTCGTTTTTCTGAGATTTCTGTAGTTTTCTCCAACAGTCAGACACAAAAAACAATGAAAATTGCATATCGTCTGAACATACTTTATTTTGACGCGTTTGCTATTCAATATGACAAACAAACAAATAAATATAACAGTTTTTGCTTTCTAACATGCTTATAATATTTCGTACAAGGTTGTCCACGTTGTTTAAGCTTTTTTAGATCTGTTGCGAGTAATTTGGAAAATAGTACATAGTACTGAACGTTTTTTGTTTGAGTACATCGTCTGAACGGTTTTGAGTACATCATCTGAACTGCTTCTGTTTTACTTTTAATATCCAGTGATTCCCAGCAGTGATCTACGTATGAAGTTCCAATGTTATGTTCTGACAGAGATTTGTTGACACCATGTTAACTGTTAGGGTAACAAGTAATGCATCAACAACAAAGTACAGTTAACAGCGCTGTGTTTATGACTTCCTAATTCATGAGAAAAATGTATTCCTCGCAAATTAATTTTGTATTTATCTTCACCAATTATCTTATAGTATATTTTGAATTTGTTTATGGTGTCAAAAAGATAAAAAATATCTAACGGGAATTTCCATAATAAAATTATATTCTTAATATTCTTAGGTATCGTCAATATTCCAACAATGTTCATATAGTATTTTAATGGTGATTGCAAATTTTATTTTATATTAATTGAATCTCATGATATACCAAATTTTATTTTATATTTATTGAATCTCATGATATATCATTTTCATCAAATTTTGTATGCTTTCAGAACGTCTAAAAGGGATATTTCGTTATTTTTGGAGACGAGTTAATGAATGACGTCACGCCGACTCACGCACACCAGCTATATGCAGACTCTGCCCACTGGTTGGCAAAAGGTGGTTGGCATAACGCTGATCTATATAGAAAGATTGTGTTGAAAATTACTGATATTTCCACAATTAATTTAATCCTCAAAACACACTGAAACTCAATTACATTATTTGTAATAAAAAGCTTTTATATAAAACATAACATTGTATTTCTGTTTTAGCTAATTAAGCATGTGAAGATATGAAATCAACATGTCCAACATGAATGTACACAAAAATTTCAATGCACAAATGCACAAATGGAAAGTGTGTCTACTTTAAAAATAATGTGCATGTGTTCATACGCGTTGGCACATGTAATCTGCCGTTTAATTGGCCTTTTGATTGACAGATACTTATTATCAACACAAGTGTCAAAAACATTAGTGTGTCTACTTTAAAAATAATTTGCATGTATTCATAATGATACGCGTCGACACATGTAATCTTCCCCATAATTGGCCTATTGTTTGAGAGATACTAACTATCAAACTATCAATACGAGTGTCATAAACATTAGTGACCCAATGTGTCCCCCCCCCCCCAACAGGTAGGAAGGTGTTTGTCCAGTAATTAAGCAAGCTTAATGATGCTTTCACTTGTATCTTGAACCTTGAAAAATGCACTTTCTTGGTCTAAATAAAATACATTTTATAATATAGAAGGAACAAAAGACTAAACAAGTTTTTGCATATTTCTAATACTCGTCAAATAAAATGGCGGTTCATTGAAAATAAACGTTTCCAATATTAATTCACATACCGGGTAATTTATTTGTTGTTCAATAAAATACTTTATTTCTGTCACAAAACATTTGACAGATTGTAGATATCGCATTATGGCTTCCAAATCAAATAACAATTTTATGGTGTTGATCATTTACGCTAATTATTACAACAAATAACAATACAATTTATTCCAAAGCCGATGTTGGTGTGGTGTGATATAGTTCTAAATTAATGTATTGTGTTTTAGAATTCATTTAAGGCCACGACTTTTTTTTTTATTGGTTTACAAAAATTATTTTGAAAATGGTCCATCGGGCGGTCGAAAAAAAAAAAAAAAAAAAAACATTGGAAAAAAAAGTTAATACTAATAACATCAGAACAAAGACAACATATCTTTTATAACCTTAAGGCCACGACTTTTATATTTCTTGGTTTACAAAACCGCCGACCCTAATTTTTGGAAAATGGGAAAAAAAATAAAATCGGAAAATCGTCTTTTTTTTAAATATTTTATTCCCGACCGCACTGCAAAACGAGCGAAACGAGAAAAAAAACGATCCGGTTTGAGTACGGTTGCGAATAAAATCAAGTAAGTACAATCAACGATTGGTTCACATATATTGCAGAGATCGGGATGTTTTTCAATGTGACACATTATGTACCAGTCCTTTTATGGGCACTTGTCAAAATTTATTTCGGGTAAAAATTACAGACAATAAGAAAATCAGCGTCAGTAAAATGTCGACCCCATCAAAATTTATTTCCGAGTCTGTGACGCAACTATATTGTTTAACATGTTAATTATATTAAACAAACCCGATATTATAGTAGATAAAAAAGTATTTGGTAATTAGTATAAATAATCCAATAAAACACTACCATTATTTACGATATATGTGTTTAGGAATTTTGTAAACACGTCCGCCATAGTTTATAGGAACTGTACAGAAAGTTTGGAAATCGGAATAAATCGGTATATCTCGGAAAATCATTGATAAATGTATTTGTCGTTTCAATGCTTAGGACCGAGTAATTTCGGCAAATCGGAACTCAACTTGCGTAAAACACTAGCTCAATTAACCGTTAAACTCCGCCTCCGTTCTCTGCAAAAGATTCGAAGGCGGAGCTATGCACGTGCTTTTTTAAATTGGAGGATTGCAATTGAGAAACCAACACACGATTGGTTCGGCATGTTGATTGCTAGACAAAGGAAGCCAATTTTTTCGGCGCGAAATTTGTCGCTTTATTGCTTCCGACAGAAAGCGGCTTTCCTTTGATGACGTCAAACTGTCAATTCACACAGACTGCACATTTTCGGAAGACTTTAACTGACTCCTTGTTTACAATTCCAGTAAAAAAACATTTGCTAACATTAAACTTTGGATTAAATTATCAAAATAAAGCAAAAGCGAAGTTGACAAATATGATTAAATTAATTCGCGTCAGTTCAAATAAGACGTTTTGCGTTGTAAATCAACGAGTTTTCATGACAACAACAACTTTGACAAACATTACCGCGACGACGCATGGATCGATCAACCTCGATTTTTTTTTCATGTACGATCTCATAAGTCGAGTAAGAGCAAACACATACCGGGTAATTTGTGTATGAGTAGTTTATCTTATATAAGATTTATGCAACGGGCATCGCATTGCGTAATGGTGCGCATCCAATTATGGAAATGAAGCGCAGTTTTTCGTTTTAATGAGAGAAGAACGCATGTCATGTAATGGAGTGTTTAAAATTGCCTGATGTTACAAAAGGTGCTGTTAGGACTCATTTCATTTAAAGATATAGATGTGTTTAATTGCATAATTTGATTTTTTGTCTCTGTGTTAAGGTTATAAAAGATATGTTGTCTTTGTTCTGATGTTATTAGTATTAACTTTTTTTTCCAATGTTTTTTTTTTTTTTTTTTTTCGACCGCCAGATGGACCATTTTCAAAATAATTTTTGTAAACCAATAAAAAAAAAAGTCGTGGCCTAACACAGAGTCAAAAAATCAAATTATGCAATTAAACACATCTATATCTTTAAATGAAATGAGTCCTAACAGCACCTTTTGTAACATCAGGCAATTTTAAACACTCCATTACATGACATGCGTTCTTCTCTCATTAAAACGAAAAACTGCGCTTCATTTCCATAATTGGATGCGCACCATTACGCAATGCGATGCCCGTTGCATAAATCTTATATAAGATAAACTACTCATACACAAATTACCCGGTATGTGTTTGCTCTTACTCGACTTATGAGATTGTACATGAAAAAAAAATCGAGGTTGATCGATCCATGCGTCGTCGCGGTAATGTTTGTCAAAGTTGTTGTTGTCATGAAAACTCGTTGATTTACAACGCAAAACGTCTTATTTGAACTGACGCGAATTAATTTAATCATATTTGTCAACTTCGCTTTTGCTTTATTTTGATAATTTAATCCAAAGTTTAATGTTAGCAAATGTTTTTTTACTGGAATTGTAAACAAGGAGTCAGTTAAAGTCTTCCGAAAATGTGCAGTCTGTGTGAATTGACAGTTTGACGTCATCAAAGGAAAGCCGCTTTCTGTCGGAAGCAATAAAGCGACAAATTTCGCGCCGAAAAAATTGGCTTCCTTTGTCTAGCAATCAACATGCCGAACCAATCGTGTGTTGGTTTCTCAATTGCAATCCTCCAATTTAAAAAAGCACGTGCATAGCTCCGCCTTCGAATCTTTTGCAGAGAACGGAGGCGGAGTTTAACGGTTAATTGAGCTAGTGTTTTACGCAAGTTGAGTTCCGATTTGCCGAAATTACTCGGTCCTAAGCATTGAAACGACAAATACATTTATCAATGATTTTCCGAGATATACCGATTTATTCCGATTTCCAAACTTTCTGTACAGTTCCTATAAACTATGGCGGACGTGTTTACAAAATTCCTAAACACATATATCGTAAATAATGGTAGTGTTTTATTGGATTATTTATACTAATTACCAAATACTTTTTTATCTACTATAATATCGGGTTTGTTTAATATAATTAACATGTTAAACAATATAGTTGCGTCACAGACTCGGAAATAAATTTTGATGGGGTCGACATTTTACTGACGCTGATTTTCTTATTGTCTGTAATTTTTACCCGAAATAAATTTTGACAAGTGCCCATAAAAGGACTGGTACATAATGTGTCACATTGAAAAACATCCCGATCTCTGCAATATATGTGAACCAATCGTTGATTGTACTTACTTGATTTTATTCGCAACCGTACTCAAACCGGATCGTTTTTTTTCTCGTTTCGCTCGTTTTGCAGTGCGGTCGGGAATAAAATATTTAAAAAAAAGACGATTTTCCGATTTTATTTTTTTTCCCATTTTCCAAAAATTAGGGTCGGCGGTTTTGTAAACCAAGAAATATAAAAGTCGTGGCCTAAGAAGTTCTGACTTATTTTCTTATTAAAAAAATGACTAATTGCATATATTTTCCGTATCAGTAACCAGCGCTTTTTCCCAAACAGTGACTGCGCATGCACAAACAAGCCCAATGTAAACAATAACAATTAACTTGTCTATAACATAAATAGGATGATAAATAGTGCACACACATCTAGACCTTTGCATAAAGACACACTCTTTCTACATTTGAGGGGGGGGGGGGTGTTTATTTGAATATTTCATTAAAAAAAGCAATTTTACCTTATTTTGCAAAATGAGTTGCGCCTTAGGTTATGCAATGGTGAACAACTTCTCTACCTAAAGCGCATTGATTGATGTAAACAAATCGATATTTAGGTGAATCTCTACACTAGGTCACCGTACGATAGAGAGATACTTCAAGAAAAGGGGAGCAACTCATTCATCTTTCTTGACAAAATGTACAGTTTACGATTCATTTGTTTGAGAAATTGAAATTGTAGTTATAAAACCATCGTAAATTTATAGTTATTGCAAACTAATAGATGTAAGAAACAAATATTTACCTGTGTCATTACATTATAAGCTTTATATTCGTTACTAAAATGTATGTTTTATGTTCGTTCACTAAACGCGTTGACAAACGACGCCATCTTAGGTTACATTCAACTAAAACATCGAATATCCCTCAGTAGTTCGTAATTTCTAAAGAGTTTTTTTCTCTTCTTGCATAAAAGCAATTTTACAATTTTAGACTTGTAATATGTGGCTATTATAATAACCTATATGTATCTTGAGTATTTTTATGACGTAAATTGCATTCTTCTGTGTTTTCTGTTGTATGGGGCTTTTGTCGAGAAATGCTTTGTCGAAATATGGCTGCCAAAACGATGTTTGTACTGGTGTCTGCATTCGCATGACATGCCCTTTTATTGAAATTAATGAAACAACATATCGATCGTTAAAATAATGCCAGGCTTGCAATAGGAAAAAGAAAGGCTAAAAAAATGCTTTAAACGTTTGCAGTATTATAATGGGATCCTTTCGGAATTGGAATTAGTATAATTTAAATGGTAAAAGCACAGATACTGGCATGTTTATGTTGCAAATATTCATCTACAAGCATGATAAGAAAACGATTTTTTATGATTGTTCGACCATTGGAGTGCTAGACAAGATGAGAGATGTGAATATTTGGGCCAAAATGAGTGGGCATGTAAGGGACGGGAAGGGGATCCGGTTGGGAAGAATAAGTGTTAACTTTCCGAATTACCTTTCTAGCAAATAGGATGATCTTCATATATTTAAATTTCAGATGGAGAACAAGATTACAAAAAATACACAATGACACGGATGTATTCCATTCACGCCATTCTCTCTTGTTTCGTAGGCTTGATCTTTTATCCATTTAGCCACAAATTGAGAACAAATCAGTGGCAGTCTTGCTCCAGGCTGGAAGAATGTGAACACGCCGTTAAGAACTTTATTTGTTCAAATATCTGAAGTTATTGAAATATATGTGAAAAAATTTTAAGTGCATAAAGACAAGTATCCTTGCAGTTTGTGCCGATATCTTAATTAAGGTATATGAATACATCCTTGAATACGTCTGAAATCGGTGACAAACTTTCAAGTTGCGTTTAGTATAACCGTGCATAGCCGTGCAGTGCACAATGCATTGTTAAACAAGAACGCAGACTTATTAAATAAAGTAATTCTGGTGTATTTCACACTGCCATAAGCAGCAAAAATCTGTATGTTATGTACTCGTTGAAATTCTTATTTTAAAAAGTGCTTGTTCCAGACAAATCTCTGTGCGTAGGTTGTAATTTTGGTATTGAAAGTGTCGTTAAATCAATTTACCAAAACATACTGTCATGTGTGGCGTATTCTGTAATAATTATAATGTCAAGTAAAATAGTTGAATGAAAGTCATAGGATTCCAATCCGGGACCTCTTCGGGTCAGATATAACGCGATTCCTCTGTGTCTGTCAGGCTTAAATACTGTTCAGCCTATTTAAAGTTATATTATGGGCATCTCACAATTTATAGGTGTATATCGCAACCGTTTTTATTTCATGTGTGGTGTTTTCACTTCATATACAATAATATTTGTTAATGCAGCATCAACATACTATAATGCTAAAACAATATCCCGGAAAGAGAAAAATAATGCATTTGAACATGAAAATGATTCGATTTCAATGTGAATCTAAATTTAGTTCTAGTGCAGATTCGTTCATACGACACAAGGACACTATTTTGTTGAACGTATCATTTCGGCTTAGAGGACTGGGTGACTCATGTAAAATATCGAATATAATATATATTTTTATAAACAATTAGAAGAAAGATGAATTGCAGATAATTGGTCGGTAACCACATTTTAACTAACTCTTTTGGTTGTTAATTCTTTTCAGCTCAAATTAACAGTGAAAAATGCCTATAATATCACTTTTAAATGCCTTGTAAGAAAATACACGTACTTTAAAAATTATCATTACAATGCATTCCAGACGCTTTACTCTATTAATAAATGTATTTCCTTTACAGCCCAACCGATTTTTACAACTAACCTCCAGATCTGAAAGGTTACGGTAATACATGATTGAATTAATACCTTGACGATTTTGGGAGTAAATATTTAAGTTTTTGTTTGTTTTCAGTTATTCATTTAACATATCCAGACTCATCGGAAAGTTACAGTCAGGTCCAGCTGTTAAATCTTCATACTAGTATTCAACAACTGACCTGTAAGTGTGATTAGGCCCAAAAAAAAAATAGTCTTGGTTCAGGGAACCCGACCGACCCTATTTTTTGCCCCCGACCCTAACGATTTTTTGGTCCATGGAAAAAAATCTGATGGCGAAAATGCTAAAATCTCGTAAAATTTCATTGAAAACAGCCACCATTTAAACCTGGATTGGTTTTCTATATTTTTCTCTTTGTTTCAATGAAAGTGTTCGCAATTTGAACAGTGAACAAAAACCGGTCTGCACCTGTATACGAGACATTGCTTGACCTTATTGTTATTGAAGTGCGCATGCTAGCTGGCCAATCAACATTGAGCTCGCTTACACATGAAATAACGTTGTTGAATGAAATGTAAAAATGGGTGGAGCTATGGAGTAATATTCGGTAATTCATGCGCAGACACTGTGCACTTTGAATACACAGTTAAAATTGTCGTCTGCAAACAAAATAGCGGCCGGTCGCAAATGTCGTATTATTAAAGATTAAAAATGAAAAGAAGCGTGACAATAATTTAATTATTTCCAAGCTGTCTATTGATCTGAATTTAAAAGTGATAATTAAATAATTAGGTCTATGTCGATGATGTTACAACTTTCTGTCAATTTCCGATCAAATGAAAAGATGATAATTAATTAATTTGTTTGTTTTACTCGCACACTATGCTCACTGACAGCAGCGTATTTTAATCAAATGAAAATGTGAAAAACACGCGCGGTTTTATTGTAATTAAAGTTTCGTATTTTTAACACATAGGAAGAGTCATTCATCTAGTCTACTATAAAAATGGAATTAACCACTTTGTCTCTACAGTCGCTAACATGGCGTCTTTAACCTTAAAGCGTCGTTGGACGAAAAAGAGTCATAAAAAAAAAATTAAAACACAAAACACTAGAGCATTCCAAGAGTCATGGAAACTTGACAACAATTGGCTTCGCTTTGATAATGAATCAAAATCAATGTACTGTGACGCCCTTAGCCTGTACAAACCAATAGCAACATTCAAATGTATGTACACTGCTCACTTCCTGTGCGATGCGCTCAAACCCATTGCCATTTTATAAAAAAATGTACCAGAAGAAAGACTTGTGCTATTCTGAGGTTACCCTCCTTTTGACAGCCACTATTCAGACTCTTGAGCACCTGTCGGAGACTAGGTCAGGTCCCATGATGAAAAAAATTCTGAAGGTCACACCCCAAACACCAGAGACTGATAAAGATGGCTTGTTCACTTTTGAATATGAAGGTCACACTATTACAGACAGACAAACAAAAAATGGTTGGCTCAAAGAAATTTTGGGCCAGCGCTAGCCCTGAAGAAGTGCATAAAGAGCTAGGAATATTGAATAATATACAACGACTAAATACCACATGTGCAATGTTAATCATTTGGTCAGTGTTTAAACAATCATGGGTGCATTAACTGACCCTTTTTCACCCTGAAATCAGTCGACTGGTTAAAAAAAAAAAAAAAAAAAAAAAGAAAAACCTACCTACCCTCCTTCATTTTTCTGGCCATGTTCCCTGAACCTAGACTATTTTTTTATTTGGCCTTATGATTCTTTAGTTATGCATACATGCATTGCACTCGACAACACCGTCTTCAAATAGTGATGCTTTTTGGTATTTTATTTCAGATGTACATCGATGATGAAGTTACAAGCTGGACAAGATATGACAGACGCAAAAAACTGAATCGCCATGGTAACGGTTATTTTATCGAAAATTCTGCTATTACCGGTATGTGGTTATTAAAATGTATTTAACAAATTACAAAATGCTTGCTCGTTGTAATAATAACGCAATCAAAAATATAATAATGCCCCTCTCTCTGAAGAGTACTTCCATTGCTTCGGTTATCATCGGTTACCTTCAGTTATTATCGGCTATCATCGTTAACCTTCAGTTATCCTCGGTTATCATCGGCTATCATCAGTTAGCATCGTTCTCATCGCATCATTAAATATACTCCTTAGCAGAATTAAATAGTAGTATAACGATTTTTTGACAAAATATATACCGGTAATTTAAATGTATAATCAACAAACAATGTTCAATATATACAAACAATCACATATCAGGCATTAAACTAACGAAAAACGCATTGAATGTTTCTACGCGACTCTTGATGACATGACACTTGATGAAACTTCTGTTGATATGAGCACCGTTCTGTGAAAACGTAGCGTTTTGCATGTGCGTAAAGTGTGTTCCCAGATTAGCCTGTGCCGGTCAAGCGTTCACTCGCCGTATGCTGCTATATGGAGTTATACGACGCAGATTTCTTCCTACATGGACTAATGACGAATAGCGTTCCACTCTACAACATAAAAAATCAACATGTTAATTAAACAACACTTGTGTTGTTGATGTTTAAGGGTTTTTTTTTTAATTTATTTTGTGTTTTTTTTTTAAAGTAAAGAAATACTTATATTATGAATCATTTGGCTCGAAGTTCGTAGCTCTCAAAGTTTTTTTGTAGGTCCACGCGATTTCGTGCAAATGGGAGTCGTCTAAGAAATGCAGGGGGGGGGGAACAGTGCACTGCAACATGGTATTTAGCCGTTGATATTTCTCTTAAACGCAATCAAGATAAAATGCATAGTGTGTGTGTATAACGTCTTTATAAATGCACCGGGAGACTCTCATAAAGGGCCATCACCCCCTAAAAGACTTTTCGGCTGCATTATGATGTATAATGATAGATACATAAGACCTCCCGTATTAGACTTCACGTTGGTCGAACGTCTAATGCAAACAACGAGTACTAGAAGTCTATACTTGAGAGTGGTCACAAATCATTCGAACCCCTGCTGACAGTGTGTTACCAGGAGGACACGAATCTGCTAAAATAATTTAGCCGCGCTAATAAATTCGGGGCTGTATGCAGTCCGCACGTGCTTATTAGTGACGTCTCTTTCCGCGTGTACGATATTTTTATATCAAAGTAAGTCCTTTCTCAGTGAAAATCCTAGCGAAAGGCGGAATGTTTTGTCCCTGATTAGCCTTTGCGGACTGCAGTATGCCCTTTTTTGTAAAGCGCGATTCAATACGTTAACTTCAGACTGCACAGGCTAATCTTTGGACGACACTTTACGCACATGCATTAAGTCCCGTTTCCCCAGAGCGCCGATGATATTGTTCCAGGTACCTCACCTTTATGTATCCAGGCAGGTTGGACCAAAATCCGTAGTTTGGCAAGAGTTCCTTCCCCTCGGCGCGGCGCACGAATTTCATGAATGAAACACCGCCGATGATGTAGATGAGCAACAAGCAAGCAAATCTGTGGACGGCAATCAGAAAAAAAGTATAAATGAACAGGGCTCTTGAAAATTTAACGTTTTCAATACAGATTTTGTCAAATTATGAAACTTTAGAAATATTATCAGGAGATAATTTATGTTTACTGATTTTGAGGAGACCCTAACCTCACACTCGGCCAGTGCTGCCCTTTTATTTATTACAAAAATATTTTTTTTTTTAAGGTTTGATCATTTATAAATCTCTCATTAAATTGTAATTAATTTATTCCTTATTGTAGACATTTAATTTTTAATGGTTTAACAACAATGGGAATAATATATTCTACTAAATATTAATGACATATAAATTAATACGCAACAAGGAGCATTCCAGATACGTCCGCGCGCTCGAAAGTGCCCTTTTGACAAAACAAAGCTCCCTGCCCTTATCAAACCCTAGCTGGAGAACTGCTTGGCCCATAATGTTTCGTGAAACATTGAAAGGTAAATAAAAGTTAACCTCATAGCAACACGATTCAGATTCAATAGCAATAAACAGGCAAGACACTTCAATTTAATGAGCAGAACCGTGACTTTATGAGAACGGTAATTGTAGTAGATAATTAAATAAAAGATAGGCGTAAGGGATATGGTGTCCGCCTAGCGATCGGGAGGTCACGTGTTTGATCCCCACTGTGGGAGCGTTCATTAGATATCCCCCATAGACATCAAGTACTGGTTCTAGGCCCAGGACACGGACTCGAGAGCGTTTCAAATAAGCCTTAGGTTTTCTATGCAATCGAGCTAAACTAAGGCGAATTTACATAGCGGTTGTGTGATTCAATCTGTGTCCATCTTTAGCCCCATAAAATAGTTAAATTATTGCAAATTAATAACACTCGTATAGCCCAGTTACTATTAAAATGTTACGATCAACCATATTACCGAGACTCATACGTGTTTCAGAGAGAAATATCGTCACAAGATGACCTACTTGCGTCAGTAACCGTAAAGTTTATTCCGTAGTGATAACCACGGTGCCTATACCACGTGACTTTTTAAGATCTGTGTTGGGGAATAAAGCGCGACCCAGTTAAGGTTTTTAATGATGCCTTTTTAAATATTTCACCATTTTTAATGGGATAAAGTGGACAGCCCGCTCATTCGTTAGAGTTTTCTAAAGGTATATTGATCTTTGAAAACAAAGTATTTTTAGTAAAGTGCAACCGCGCATTTGTAATATGAAGTGTGGGGACTGATTCGACATTTTCTAACCGTTCAAACGCGCGGTTGCATTTTACTGAAAAAAAATTATTTGTTTGAAAACATCACGATACCTATAGAAAACTCTTACGAGTGAGCGGGCTCTCCACTTTATCCGATTAAAAATGGTGAAATATTTTAAAAGATATCCTTAAAAATGTTAACTGGGTCGCGCTTTATTCTCCCAACACAGATTCGAAAAAGTCACGTGGTATAGGCACCGTGGTTATACGACTCTTCGCTTGATCAACCTATTAATTTTATTATTGGAATATCATATTTCCTATTGAAGGATCGTATGTTCAATCGCTTAATTGATAGTTTCAATATGTATGTTATTAGCAAATTGTATAATATTGATCATTAAATGCTCAAAAACCTTGATTAAAAAATGAATCTAATTCTCGCTCTGAGAAAACCGGGCTTAATGCATGTGCATAAAGTGTCGTCCCAGAGTAGCATGCGCAGTTCAACACTTTTCGCATGTACATAGTATTTTTGTTTAAAAAAATTCTCGTTCAAACAAACAGCCAGTCTATGCGGAAAGTGTCGTACCTGATTAGCCTTGTGTAATGTACATGCTACGCTGGGATGACATTTTACGAACATGCATTAAGCCTGGGATGACATTTTACGAACATGCATTAAGCCTGGGATGACATTTTACGAACATGCATTAAGCCTGGTTATTCTAGGGAGATGCTCATATTGTATCTTTATATAGGACAATATTTTATGAACTTTTCGAATTAGCACAGTATTAAGTGTCGACCTATTTTTTACCATTCTGAAGCAATGTGTAAATTGCTTTATGAGAACAGCATAAAACCATAACGGCCTGCACTTACTTAACAGGCTGTTCAGATTGTATGCGGTTTGCTGCTCATTAGTATCTCATGGTTTGGACATGTAGCCTTTACAATTTAATTTAAGTAATAAAGGTATTCAATTCCAATTGATTTCTAAGGGACTACGTGTACACGCGTCAAAGTGTGCGCAGCACAGGATTAGGTGACCCGAAATAAAATTGTTCCTTACATAATGAGAAACACCACTCCGCCACTAATCCCTCCTCCTCCCCCTCCTCCTCCTGTACAAGGCTTCAGCGGCCCGGCCTCGTTACACGCCCCCGGACATGCGCACACCGTCTTCAATGTCAGCGTCTGTAGGCGCAATCACAAAAATCTCTTTTCATGGCTTGCATAAACTTATTTTGTCAGTAATAAACTTGCATACTCTTATTTTGGGAGTAATAAACTTACAAAAACTAATTTTAGGAGTTATAAACTTGCAAAAACTTATTTTGGGAGTTATAAACTTGCATATACTTATTTTGGGAATTTTAAACTTGCATTAAATCATTTTGGGAGTTTTAAACTTGCATAAACTTATTTTGGGAGTTTTAAACTTGTATTTGCTCATTTAGGGAGTTTTAAACTTGCATAAATGTAATTTTGGAGTTTTAAATTTCCATTAACTCCTTTTGGAGTTTTAAAATTGCTTAAACTGATTTTGGGAGTTTTAAGCTTTCTTAAACTTCTTTTGGAATAAAAACTATTATTTGTTCATCTCAGTAGTTCCAAATTGTCAGTCATCAAAACTTGTATCAATGCTCAAGACTGTCATTATCCTACACGTGAAGTCATTACTTAAAAAGTGTTCATTTAAAGGGAGGCTCCGTTTAACATACATAATACATAAACATTTACGAAAGGTCTTAATAAGCAATTGTAATTGCCACAAAATATTGGTGTTTGATGAGATTGTAAGTGTTTGTTTGTTTATTCTGTTAGGTTTCATGATCAGTACATATATACGTTAAACCCAGCAGCTTGAGTATTGTTTTGAGTTGGTAAGCACACTTTCTATTGTTGTATGTTAGGTTTCGTTCCGCATCATGGAGCAGTAATGCATATGTTGTTTTTTGAAACTGTTATTCAATGTACATGTACATGATATTATTTTGAATCAATATTTCAATATCTTTAATTTACCTTTATCGAATAAGGGTTTATTCCTAATTCGTCATACAGTGCTGAAAGATTTGATGACACATTGAATTGTGTATTTTAATTCTTTAAAAAAAAGTTTGCATGAATGATCCCTAGTTCTTTTCAAGAATAATATCCCCAGATTTCAGTTGGGAATTCATATTATTTACAAACCGATAAAAGTGGATGAAGTATTATGTTACCGTGATCTGAAATTGATTGTATTGTTTTATACCATTGATTGTATTGTTTTTTATTGTATTGTTTAATACCAGTTTCCGTTTTTAAATAAAGTTAAACCCAAATATTTGAATGATGTGACGATTTTAAACCGTTCTCCATATAAAGTAAAGTCACAACTTGTAAATGAGTATTAATATGCATGTATTCATACATACAAGTGATAAACATATATTTATACGGACGTATGAGTGGATTAGTGATTAACATGCGTGTGTACGAGCATATGAGTGATAAACATACATGTGTACGAACATACGAGTGATACACATGCATGTATATGTACATATGGGTGATAAACATGCATGTGTTCGAACATATGAGTGATAAACATGCATGTACACACACAAACGAATGATAAACAGACATGTCTACGTACAAATGAGTTAAGTCCAGTAGCCCCCTGCGCAGTCATTATGGGTTTACATGCATGTAAGTCACATACCAGCTGCACTGTTGTGGCGCTGCAATTTCAGAAAATGATTTAATAAATTGGTTTTACTACCCACAATGACCTCACAGGGCTGTCTAGAACTCATATGTACGTATACATGCATGTGTATCACTTGAATTTATGTATGTATGCATGTTTAGCACTTTAATTAATGTATGCATGAATGTTTATCACTTTAATTCGTGTATACATGCATGTTTATCACTTGAACGTGTGTATACATGCATGTTTATCACTTGTGTTTATGTACAAGCTATTTTATATGTAAATATGATTGATAAATGTTCGTGTATAATGTATAAGAGAGATATGAATGCACGTATTCATCAATACAAGTGATACGCATGCGTGTATACGTACATATGATCTAAGTCCAGAAGCACCGCCGCCCTGCGCAGTCATTATGGGTGTGCATGCATGTATGTCACATTCCAGTTGGACTGTAGTGGTGCTGCAATGTCAGAAAGAAATTTCATGCAATTCTCTTCAAAATCTGTAACTGCTTGTATGTCAACAATGACTGCGCAGGGCTTCTTCGCTTCGCTTCTCGATTTAACACTTATGCATGTATGTATACATGCATGTTTATCACTTGTTTTATGTACAAGTTTAAGGATATGCACATATGACTGATTAACTGGAATTGTTATGTATGTATGCGTGATTCATATGAATGAATGTAACATACATAAGTGTTAAATCCAGAAGCAAAGCAGCTTATATCGCTGTCCCTTAATTATGAACAAACATCAACGGTGAATTTCAATAATTGATTTTCGTTCTGGGAAAACGGGGTTTAATGCACCTGCGTAGAGAGTCGTCCCTTATTAGCCCCTGTGCACATGCATTTGGCCCGGTTTTCCAAGAGCAAGAATCACACCCTGACTGACCCGACAATCGGGTCAGTTTTCGCTACAAAATGACCCGGGTTCAAACTCCGATGAAATATTTTTTCATGTAACTTATTTTCTTAATATTGTTACTTTCCGAATGATTTTAAAACCATAGTTTTTTTATACATAACATTAAATTTAATTGGAAAAAAATGCTTCACGGATTTATGTAAACAAATCAGAAAACGTCACATATATATGTGAACAAGTAAAAAAAACTTTACGTGTATATGTGAAAAAGTCAAACAACTTCACGTATACATGTGAACGAGTCTGACAACTTAACGTATACATCTTAACTGAGAATTTTAAGGTCTTTATCAGATCAGAGATAGGAGACTTGCTTGTATAAATCAAAATTAAAGCACATTCTTAGAAATTTCTATTTAAAGAATATTCTTATTCTTATATCAATGTCTAAGAATTGATTGATGAATACGAGCCATGAACGTACGTGGGGAGTTAATGACCCGCACTGTATCCAATCAGAACTTACGTGAGGAGTTAATGACCCGCAGTGTATCCAATCTAAACTTACATTAGGAGTTCATGACCCGCGGTATATCCATTCCGAACGTGCTTAGAAGTCCATGACCCGCGGTATATCCAATCCGAACGTGCGTTAGAAGTCCATGGCCCGCAGTGTATCCAATCAAAACTTAAGTGAGGAGTTCATGACCGGCCGTGTATCCAATCGGAACTTACGTAAGTCCATCGCGCAAAGTGTATCCAATCAGAACATAAGTTAGGAGTTCGTGACCGACCGTGTACTTAATCAGAACTGAAGTGAGGAGACCATGGCCGGCCGGATATCCAATCTTAACTTACGTGATAAGTCCTTGACCAGCCGTTTATCCAATCAGAACTTGACCACCGTGTATCCAATCAGAACTTACGTGTGCAGTCCGTGACCGGCCGTGTATCCAATCTGAACTTACGTGAGCAGTCCATGACCGGTCTTGTATCCAATCAGAACTTACGTGAGTAGTTCGTGACCAGGCTTGTATCCAATCAGAACTTACGTGAGTAGTTCATGACCGACCGTGTATCCAATAAAACCTTACGTGAGTTGTTCGTGACCGGGCGTGTATCCAATAAGAACTTACGTGAGCAGTCCGCGACCCGCCGTGTATCCAACTTCCAGACCGGAATCTCCCGCGCCAAACTGCGCCGTCTGCTGGTCGCCAATGTCACTCGACTGCTCGATTTTGTTAGTCTGGCAAGCCTGGAGCAGACGACACATTACAAGAGGTTAAAGGTTACTTTACACTAAATCAGTTTGTATCATCCGGCGACCATTCGAATGAAGTGACTATTTCGAAAGAGTCAATTTTCTCTTCCGCTTAAAAAGTGATTTAGCGACCGTGATCATGCTTTTTCTGATTATTTCATGACTACATTTTGAAATCTGTTTATTAGAAACCTGCTGTGGTGATGCCTATATTGCTTAAAGCTCGATTGGTCATAGTCGGCTCGGGTGCTTCTTAAACGTACCCCGGGTACTCTTATGTAAACTACAATTTTATCCGGGTAGGAAAATATACTAAAACGTATCCGTGAATATTTACGCTAAATTCACGTTTAATAACATTATACTTAATCATTCGTTTACCAATTTTAATTAAAGTTTTAGACCTGCGATATGACTTTTTGATTTTCTGTTGTTCTTTTTTGTTCGCATATTTCCAATGATATTCTGCATCCAAAATAAAAAGAAACCCCCAAAAAGTCAGGTTTTAAAGGCATTTCATTCCAAATTACAGCCTGTTTTAAAAAAAAATAAAATATAACCATTTAATTACACATGTCGGTCCTAAGAACATGAATATTTGTAAAGCAATACTCAGTTTAATAATTAGTGAATGCAAATATAATTTAGACATATATCTTTTCAGCTCCATATTAGTTTCGCCATCTTCTTTGATTTCGACCAAATTATAGTAGTTTTACGCACATACTTGGGGACAGTTCGAGGTGACTCAAAGTTTCGTAAAATGGCGGAATTTACTACCTCCCATTCACATTGCTGATTTTCCCAATGTCAGTGTTTTTCGCACAATTTTGCGACAATGGCGCGGTACCAATACTTTTCCCAATTAGGCAAAAAAAAGACAATCGCTGGAACCGAACAGTCCGGTCCGGGCGATGTTCATTTTCGAATGAGTCTACTTTACGGGTACATCGAAACAACGTAGATATGAGTAAAAAGAGCTAATCTAAAAGGATTTGGATTTTTAAATGTTTTTATATGAGTTATGTAGCTACTTACCTATTTTATAAGCAATAATGGAAACAATCTCTACGACGCTTCAATTTTAGCGGAAATAAAAATTATCATATTTGACGTTTGACATAATAATAATGACGTCATGAGCACTTGCGCTTATTATTTGAAAATAATGTGTGTGTGTTTTGCTGTTTTTGTGTGTGTCGCTGCTTGTAAATTTAATATAGATCATCTTGATATCAAAGTATTTGTTTTGTTTAATCTGATTCTACTTACTATAAATGATAACGTTATAGTTCCGAGTAATATGACCTACCAACACATATCGACTGATATACCAATATCCTGTTGAACTGATATAAAATATATATCGGGCAGCAATATATATCAGGTAGATATAAATGTAGCGGTATGATAAAACATGATTAACATACATGTTATTAATCAATTGCAAAGCTCAAGCCAAGGTGGAGGAAAAATTACAATTTAATATGTAACTTGTCAACAAGCACGAGCTTTGCTCCACCAGCTTGAACAATTGCGAACTTTTAACCCATTTATGCCTAGTGGACTTTCCCATCCTTCTAAATTGGATCAATTTATTTCCAAAATTAGGGATGTCTAGTATATTTATTTCTATATTTAGAATATTTCTAAAATTCTAAATTCCTTTCAGCAAACAGCGTAGACCCAGATGAGACGCCGAATCATGCAGCGTCTCATCTGGGTCTACGCTGTTTGCCAAGGCTTTTTTTTTCTAGACGATAGGCATAATAGGGTTAAGGGCAAAACAGAACATACATTTATTACGACTTGTGCATAGTACATCGTCAGTCTTAACCATGCGATAGTACACATATATTAGAAGATCGAGTTCAGAGAAATTGATCATAGGGTAAATAGTCGTGTACATACAATCTAACAAAATTCATGACGTGGTTTGAAAAAAAACACAAATGTTTATGAGAAAGGATGCGTATCATCTTGTAAATATTTAAAGAAATTAACTAAACTTGTCTGTTTTACATGTGTATAAAGATACAAATATATTTTAGTTGTGGAAAATAAATATAGGAAATGGATCATCTAACAAATATCAAATGGATACTGGTGACCATGCATGTCGTATAAATGTAGGCCAAACCATGTGAAGACGCTGCAGAAAGTGGACTATTTTATTTATTCATTAACAATCTCCTCTGCGACACGTGCAATACGATCATTGTTTATTGATTCTTTTCTATGAAAGCACCGTTCGAAACTATTGCATTTAACACGATATTAATATCATGTTTCCATTTGTGAATGAATATAACTGGAGAACTCAAACCTCTTGCATAAATTATACAACTCTGTCTCGCGCGGATACGCGTAGTAAGCGGGTATTGGGCTCCTAGTAGCTAAGGCGTATCGACCTGAATTTTAGACTTACCACCTTAGACGGTCGCTAAGCGACCATCTAAAAAATCCTACAAGATTTGGTAGGATTTTTATTGTTGTTAAGTACTATATTATGAAAAGTAGTATCTTTTTTTATTTTGAAAATAATGTATACGCTTAGGTTCATAGCAAAAAAATAAGGTAACTAAATTTTAAAAAAAAGTAAAAATAACAACGGTAAAACTTGTGTACCACGTAGATAAGCTATCATCAAGTGGTTGGTTATGAAGGCAGGGTTTTGATTCAGCTATGCTGGTTCCAGTCAAATCTTTGCGTGGAGGTTGATTGAGCGAACGGTGACTTACCGCGACTTGTTCACAACCGCCCTCGGAGAAAGGATAGCACGGGTTGTATGAGTATACGCTGCCGTCATCTCCTTTAATGTCCTTAAACCTGCACAACAAAGTAAGAATGCTGGTCAATAATATATGAGTCGCATTTTGAGAAAACTGGGCATAATGCATGTGCGTAAAGTGTCGTCCCAGCTTAGCCTGTGCACTCCGCAAGGACGGTTCTTGCCGCATTTATGCTATTTTTCGTTCAAAATAGTCTCTTTTTGCGAAAATCTGGTTTAGGCGGAAAGTATCGTCCATGATTAGCGAATGTTAATTAATCGTCGTGACATAGTAGGAACGAATCATGGAGACAATTACCGCTTTTACGATTTTTTAATGATGTCCTTTCTAAATGAACATCAAATCGAGGCGGAAAGTTTGGCCCCTGACTTGTCGGGCATGACACATTGTGTCTTGTTCTGAGAAAACTGGGCTTAATTCATGCGGGTAAAGTGCCGTCCCAGATTAGCCTGTGCAGTCCGCGCAGGCTAATCAGGGACGACACTTTCCGCCTTAACTTGATTTTCGGTAAGGAGGGACTTCCTTGAAACTAAAAATACCATTAAAACGGAAAGTGTCGTCCCTGATTAGCCTGTGCGGATTGCACAAGCTAATCTGGGACGACACTTTACGCACATGAATTAAGCCCAGTTTTCTCAGAACAAGAAACCATTACGCACATGACTTAAGCCCAGTTTTTTCAGAACAAGGCTCATACATACATTATGTTAAAACAACAATTCATGCTTAAATATTTTTATATTATTTCATTTGTGTGTACGATTCAATACTCAATATTCACTACGAATTTACAACAATCGTCGTTTACGTAATTTCTTAACATTGTTACCGCCGAATTCAAAACTGCATCGTTACACACATTACAAATTTAGTAATTTTCGCTTTTTGTGAATAAAAGGGATGTTTATTTGAGAAAATGCGTTTCGAGAAGAGGAGCATAATTATTATGTTGTAATTACTTTTACTTAATGTCACCTATACAGGCCGATTCTAAGCACGTTAGCAAGACTAGCAAGCGACGTGACCTCGCGTTTAACAAATACGAGTACATTTAAATGGGAAAAAAACATGATGACGCTGTAAATTATCTTTCACGTGGCCGACTGTCAACTGCATGTAAATTAATCAGATGTCATGTCATATGACCATGTTAAATACATTATTAATTATTAGAAAAGGGCCATCGCTCGCTCTGTGTGTTTTTTTTATATTATTTGCCAGAAATAAGCCAACAAATACGAGCGAAAAACTAACTTATGTGTTACGTCTTTCATCGACAGCTCATTGCGTTATTATGGCTCAAAAACGAAGAAATCATTATTTTATGCCTATTGAGCAATACAAAAGCAAGAACAACATATCCATAAAAATGCATACAATGTTTATAGCATGCTCAGAATTATAAATATTGGCAATGAGTCAATTTATATTCGAGTGAGTGCGTGCGTGCGTGAGCGAACGAGTGAGCGATCGATCGATCAATCTAGCGAGCGAACGAGCTATTGAGTTCGTGAGCGAGTGAGTGAGTGACTGAGCGAGTGAGTGACTGAGTGAGGGAGTTAGTGAATGTGCGAGGAGTGCGTGACTAAGCGAGTGAGTGAGTGACATAGCGAGTGTGCGAGTAACTAAGCGAGTGAGTGACCTGATAATTTATTTATCAATTTGTTAATTGATCTTATGGTATAATGAGTTACTGATAAACTTGCATAGTGAATGCTTAAGTGTTTTTTCCCAGCGAGAAACTGTTTTATTGAAAACACGTTTTACAAAAAAAGTGTCTCAAAAGAAAGGTAAACGCAAAACAACAATGATATTTAACAAATGAAAACACGACTCACGCGGGTGTGCCGTCCGTATGTCCAAGACTGTTCAAGTACACTCCCCGCCCGTCTGAGTATTGACACGAGCACTGGTCCTGCCCTATGCAGTCGTCTTGGCAACACACTGACCCCAGCCAGCTGACCCCTAGCAACAGTGACCAGTACACAAGATGGCGCCGACCTGTCATCTTGCGTTCGTCCGAGTGTGCGTGTATGTATACATGAAGTGTCGGAGGTAAGTGTTGGAGAATTTCATCGAAGCGTGTAAGTTCATGTGATACACGGGTAAGTTGTTATCTCGGGCGAAACTTATCTCATACTTATTGATAATTGTGATGTACAGTACAATGATAACGGACATAACGGGTCGATAGATATAATTGTGTTACTGATATTAAAGTGGCCTTTTCACAGATTTTGGCATATTTTGAAGTTTGTCATTAAATGCTTTATATTGATAAATGTAAACATTGGATCTTAAAAGCTCTAGTAAAAAATCAAGAATAAAATTAAAAAAAGGAAAAAAAGTAGCCGGTACCATGGCTCGAACCAGTGACCCCTGGAGTCCTGGAATTAGTCTGAAATAAAAGCGCATTAGCCTTCTTGGCTATTCCGCCGGGTATACACAGTTGATGTATTTTATACCCTATATCAGCAAGCTTCGTAGTTTCGCAAATTTAAACGACAACAACAGAACTCTCTAAATTATTCAATCGTTTTGCGTTGCAACGCTTTATAATTTTTTGGTTTTCAAATCGTGAAAAGATACATATAATGGCTATATTGGACTATGGTAAATGTTCAGTAATACTGTTTCCTCACAAATATCATAACTAAAACGAAAATTTGCGAATCTGAAACAACTTTTTTCAATTTTGTCAATTTACCAAACCGTGAAAAGATCCCTTTAA